>NW_021820373.1:0-41345 GCF_901001135.1 Rhinatrema bivittatum
GTGCTAAAGATGCATGCAGTGAGTGGAGATGTTCTCGGGGGGAGGATGCTAAAGATGCATGCAGTGAGTGGAGATGTTCCTGGGAGAGGGTGCTAAAAATGCATGCAGTGAGTAGAGATGTTCCAGGGAGAAGGTGCTAAAGATGCATGCAATGAGTGTAGATGTTCTCGGGGGGAGGATGCTAAAGATGCATGCAGTGAGTGGAGATGTTCCATGGAGAATGTGCTAAAAATGCATGCAGTGAGTGCAGATGTTCTCGAGGGGAGGGTGCTAAAGATGCATGCAGTGAGTGGAGATGATCCTGGGGGGGAGTGTGCTAAAGATGCATGCAGTGAGTGGAGATGTTCTAGGGGGGAGGATGCTAAAGATGCATGCAGTGAGTGGAGATGTTCTAGGGGGGAGGATGCTAAAGATGCATGCAGTGAGTGGAGATGATCCTGGGGGGGGAGGGTGCTAAAGATGCATGCAGTGAGTGGAGATGTTCTCGGGGGGGGGGGGTGTGCTAAAGATGCATGCAGTGAGTAGAGATGTTCTCGGGGGGAGGATGCTAAAGATGCATGCAGTGAGTGAAGATGTTCCTGGGGGGAAGGTGCTAAAAATGCATGCAATGAGTGTAGATGTTCTCGGGGGGGAGGATGCTAAAGATGCATGCAGTGAGTGAAGATGTTCCTGGGGGAGGGTGCTAAAGATGCATGCAGTGAGTAGAGATGTTCCAGGGAGAAGGTGCTAAAGATGCATGCAATGACTGTAGATGTTCTCGGGGGGAGGATGCTAAAGATGCATGCAGTGAGTGGAGATGTTCCATGGAGAATGTGCTAAAAATGCATGCAGTGAGTGCAGATGTTCTCGAGGGGAGGGTGCTAAAGATGCATGCAGTGAGTAGAGATGTTCCAGGGAGAAGGTGGTAAAGATGCATGCAGTGAGTGGAGATGTTCTCGGGGGGGGGGGGAGGGTGCTAAAGATGCATGCAGTGAGTGGAGATGTTCTCGGGGGGAGGATGCTAAAGATGCATGCAGTGAGTGAAGATGTTCCTGGGGGGAAGGTGCTAAAGATGCATGTAATGAGTGTAGATGTTCTCGGGGGGAGGATGCTAAAGATGCATGCAGTGAGTGAAGATGTTCCTGGGGGGAGGGTGCTAAAGATGCATGCAGTGAGTGGAGATGTTCTCGGGGGGGGGGGTGCTAAAGATGCATGCAGTGAGTGGAGATGTTCCCGGGGGGGAGGGTGCTAAAGATGCATGCAGTGAATGAAGATGTTCCTGGGGGGAGGGTGCTAAAGATGCATGCAGTGAGTGGAGATGTTCCTGGGGGGAGGGTGCTAAAGATGCATGCAGTGAGTGGAGATGTTCCCGGGGGGAGGGTGCTAAAGATGCATGCAGTGAGTGGAGATGTTCTCGGGGGGAGGGTGCTAAAGATGCATGCAGTGAATGAAGATGTTCCCAGGGGGGAGGGTGCTAAAGATGCATGCAGTGAGTGGAGATGTTCTCGGGGGGAGGGTGCTAAAGATGCATGCAGTGAGTGGGGATGTTCTCGGGGGGGAGGGTGCTAAAGATGCATGCAGTGAGTGGAGATGTTCTCGGGGGGGAGGGTGCTAAAGATGCATGCAGTGAGTGGAGATGTTCTCGGGGGGGAGGGTGCTAAAGATGTATGCAGTGAGTGGAGATGTTCCCGGGGGGGGGGGAGGGTGCTAAAGATGCATGCAGTGAGTGGAGACGTTCCCGGGGGAGGGTGCTAAAGATGCATGCAGTGAGTGGAGATGTTCTCGGGGGGAGGATGCTAAAGACTTATCTGTATATAAAGTTAAATATTACATGGGGGTCATATTCAGTAGGAAGTGAGTGACAGATGGACTGAGCTGCTCTCTCTGTTGGTAAAACACAATATTCACAGTAAAGTGAGGACTTATCTGTGTATAAAGTTAAATATTACATGGGGGTCATATTCAGTAGGAAGTGAGTGACAGATGGACTGAGCTGCTCTCTCTGTTGGTAAAACACAATATTCACAGTAAAGTGAGGACTTATCTGTATATAAAGTTAAATATTACATGGGGGTCATATTCAGCAGGCAGGTTACTGGACATTTTATCATGTAAAGTTAGTGGGATAACTTGTGCTGTATGATTAGTGGGATAAATGTTCCTCTGAATCTACTTCCCTAAATCTGAGGGTTGCTTACACTTTCAGCGCTCGGCGTAGCAGAAAAGTCCTGGAAGCACCATAAGCATATAAGAGGCTCCCTCACCCCCAGCAGGGTTTCTGCTGCCCCGGGGGAGGGGGAGGGTTTTCTGAGAGGGGGTGGGGAGAGGGGCTGCAAGGATCTGAGATCCCCCTGGCACATTTTACTCTATGGGAGGGGGTGTGGCGGGGGTTAGGGGGTTGCACGGCTCAGATTTTGAATATTGACCTGTACACTTCTATATATTTCTTTATAACAAAAACAAATTCCCTTCATCTTATACATAACTGAGAGTAAGAGAGTGTAAATGATATTTATTATTTCCATAAGAACATAAGAAGTGTCCTGCTGGGTCAGACGAGGTCCATCGAGCCCAGCATCCTGTCTGACAGTGCCAGTCTGGGGCACGAGTACCCGGCAGACCCCCAATAATTGATCCATTTCTTGTATCTCACTCCCAGGGATAAGCGCCGGCTTTCCTGAGTCCACCTGGCTAATAACTCTTTATGGACTTTTCCTTCAGGGACTTCTCCAATCCTCTTCTGATCCCCCCATGCTACGTCCCTTAACCACGTCCTCCTGCAACAGATTCCATCGCTTGATTGTGCTGCAAGTGGAAAATACTTCCTATGATTGGAATTAAATCTGCCACTTGCTACTATCATGGGATGTCCCCTAGTCCTATTGTTATTGAAAGGGTAAATAACTGTTCCCTGTACGTACCAGGATCAGTCCAGACACCTGGGTTGTGACTCCGCACCAGCAGGTGGAGACAGAGTAAAACTTGTCGGGCGCCACCCACAGCCCCTCAGTCTTTCTCTGTCTCCAGCTGATGGGGCAGGTCCACCCACAGTCTCTGGTGATCCTGGTTAGTGGGTAGCTAGTCAGGGGATTCTGGTTAAAAAAAAAAAAAAAAAAAAAGCAAAAAGCATCAGCAAGTCAGAAGAGGAAATCGCCCGAGTCCTGGGAGCCTCCCAGGGGGGTTGGAAGGTCCTGAGGGGACCATCCCCCCCTGGTTGAGGCCGCTGCTGAGAGTTGAGGACCCGGCCTTTTCTGGCAGCAGCGTCGGGGGTGACACCTGGGAGCCCGGTTCACTCACCCCCGCTGGAGAGGAAGGATCAGGACCAGGGCCAGCAGCAAGTAAAGAAAAAAAAAAATTTTGTTTTTGTGTTTGGTTGCTGGCTTGTCGTTCTCTCGCTCCGTGTTTGTCACGGGGGCGCCGTTTCGCCGGACAGCCGCGGTATTAATTTAATTTAATTTTAGTTTATTTTCCTTCCCGGCCGCGGGCCGAAGCAGGGCGGCACATGCCGAGGGGGGCCTCGTGCCTTGCGTGCGGCTCGGCGCGCTCGCGAGTGTCGAGGGACGGAGTGTGCTCAAACTGTGTTTCGGGCGGCGAGGGGCCATCCGAGGTCGGTCGGGGGGATCCGGCCTCGGCTGGCGCGATCGCCGCCGTGCGAAGGGCCGGAAGAAGGAGGCAGTGCTGAGCCATTCCCGCTGAGCGCGGGAACGGCGGCCATTTTGGCAACAGTGAGGGAAGCCACGAGGAAGGCCGCAGGAGATGCCGTCTTGCCTCCCGCGCTTTCCCCACAGCAGCGGGCCCCCGGGGGGGTGGGGGGCTGATTCGCCAATGAGTCAGAGTTTAGGGGAGGCCTCCTCGAATTCGGAGGCCTCCTTTTCCTCTGATTTTGCTGTTTTGCTGCAGAAGCTATTAAAATACAAGCAGACCAAGAGGAAAAGAAGAAAGTCGGCTAGAGGGGGTTTGGATAAGCGATCGGAACCCCGGAAGAAGAGGACGGGGGAGGGTCCTCGGAGACCCGCGGACCTGCCCAGAGAGCACCGGCCCTTACGGGGAGTTCCCCAGGACACCGAATCCGATTCGGTCTCGTCTGCGGAGGAAGATCCGGACGTAGGAGCCCCGGAGGGCTTCGGAGCTCCCACCGAGGAAGAGGCGGTGCATCCCGGGACCGCCAAAGGAGCGCCAGCGGTGGAAGGTGACGACCCCAAAGTCGTGCGCTTGTTTCGGAAGGAGGAGCTGGCGCCGCTGATCCCGGCCATCCTTCGGGAAGTAGGAGTGGATGCCCCCCCCCCGGTGGGGTCTCGAACAGATGCCAAGATGGATCCGGTGCTGCTGGGCCTTACAGGGCCGGCGGTGGCTTTTCCATTCCACTTCTTGGCGACCGATATCCTGTTCCGGGAATGGGATACTCCGGAATTGGGCCTGAAGGTGAGTAAAGCTATGGACAAGCTGTACCCCTTGCCGGACGCGCTGGAACTTCTTTGGTTTCCCAGGGTGGATGCTGCGGTTTCAGCAGTGACGAAATGATCCACGATTCCGGTCACAGGGGCCACTGCCCTTAAGGATATCCAGGATCGGAAGCTGGAGGGACAGCTGAAGAAGGTGTTCGAGGCTTCGGCCCTGGGGGTCCGCGCGGCTATCTGTAGTAACTTTGCGTTGCGGGCAGGTTTGTCTGGGCTCAGGTGCTTCAGGCCAATGCAGGTCTCTCGGGAGAACAGGCGGCACAGGCGGACCACCTGGAGGCGGTGATCGCGTATAGCGCAGATGCCATGCATGACCTTCTGCGGACGTCAGCTAGGGCCATGGTCTCGGCCGTTTCGGCACGCGGCTCCTCTGGCTCAGAAATTGGGCGGCGGATGGGTCTTCGAAGGCTCATCTGGGATCCCTCCCGTTCAAAGGGAAGTTGCTGTTCGGGAAGGAGCTGGACGATTTGATGCAGTCGCTGGGAGAGAATAGGGCTTTCAAGCTGCCTGAGGACAGGCACAGAAACAGGACGTCTTTCTCCAGTAGGGCCCGTTTTCGGGGACCAAGAAAGTCGCAGCCTCAGAGATCGTCAGGGCCCTCCTATCGGTCTGGCTCCTCGAGGTCACCGTCGTGGTCTCAGTCCTTTCGCGGGAGAAAGTTTGGGAGGCGAGACGGTCCCTCGTCGGGGCCGGGTCCAAAAGCCTCGCAATGAAATGCGGAGGGTCCATTCCCTTCAGCCGGTTCCGTCGGCCGTGCCAAATGTAGGAGCCAGGTTGGAGAGTTTTTACGGGGAATGGACCAGAATAACGACGGATCAGTGGGTCCTCAGCGTGATAGGACAAGGTTACGCTTTAGATTTTGCACGAATTCCGGCGGACAAATTTTTGATCTCCCCTTGCAAGGGTCACAGCAAACGAGCGGCAGTCCGGGATACGCTGCGACGGCTAGAAGACCTGGGCACGATAGTGCCCGTGCCCCCGGGACAACACCGTCGGGGCCGGTACTCCATTTACTTCATCGTGCCAAAGAAGGAGGGTACTTTCAGACCCATCCTAGACCTGAAAGGGGTCAACAGATGTCTTCGCGTTCCACGCTTCAAAATGGAGACGATTCGGTCGGTGATAGCCTCAGTGCGACTGGGCGAATTCCTGGCGTCCAGCCGCGTCCTTGGACCTCACGGAGGCTTACCTTCACATCGGCATTCAGCCAGGTCATCAGTGGTTTCTGCGCTTCTGTATCCTGGGCAGACATTATCAGTTCAAGGCTCTCCCCTTCGGCTTCGCCACCGCTCCACGGACGTTTACAAAAGTAACGGTGGTGGTGGCAGCCGAGCTTCGGAAGGAGGGATTCCTGGTACATCCCTACTTGGACGATTGGCTAATCTGGGCCAAATCCGAAAGCCAATGCCAACAGGCCGTCGACAGGGTCCTGCAGCTCTTGCGCTCACTCGGATGGGTAGTCAATCTCTCCAAAAGTTGGCTGGTTCCCACCCAGACCCTGCATTACCTGGGAGCACTGTTCGACACGAAGCGAGGCAGAGTGTTCCTGTCCAAGGAGCGGGTGTGCAAGCTTCAGGGTCAAGTGCGCCGTTTATTGTCCCTACGGTGCCCTCAGGTTTGCGATTATCTGATGGTGTTGGGGTCGATGGCGTCAATGCTCGCGTTGGTTCCCTGGGCTTTCGCTCATCTGCGTCCATTGCAATCTGCATTGCTCTCCCGGTGGCGTCCGGTGTCGTAGGAATTTCACCTTCCGCTCCCACTCACGGATCAGGCGAGGTCCAGTCTACAGTGGTGGCTCAGCTCCGACAATCTGACACGCGGAGTGTCCCTGCTCATGCCCACCTGGACGGTGGTCACTACGGATGCCAGCTTATCCGGCTGGGGGGGCAGTTTGCATGGGCCGCTCGGTACAAGGACAGTGGTCCAAAGCTCAGTCACAGTGGTCCATCAATTGCTTGGAGACCAGAGCGGTCACGATAGCACTGCAGTCATTCCTCCCATTGATTCGAGGGAAAGCGGTCAGAGTGTTGTCGGACATGTGACCACAGTAGCGTACATCAATCGCCAAGGAGGAACGAGGAGCCGGGCTGTCGCGGAGCAGACGCAGCTGTTAATGCTCTGGGCAGAAAGAAATCTAAGCAACATCGCGGCGTCCCATATCGCTGGAGTGGACAATGTCCAAGCGGATTTCCTCAGTCGACATCGATTGGACCCAGGGGAGTGGGAGCTGCCAGAGGTTGCTTACCACCTCATCTGCAAAAGGTGGGGAACGCCACACATGGACCTGATGGCCACCGCTCAGAACGCCAGGGCCCCAAGGTTCTTCAGCCGAAGGAGAGAACGAGGGGCCGAAGGGGTGGATGCTCTGGTACTCCCCTGGCCCATAGACATTCTCCTATATGTATTCCCTCCTTGGCCACTGATCGGCAAGGTCCTTTGACAAATAGAGATGCATCCGGCGGAGGTGATCATGGTGGCGCCGGAGTGGCCATGGCGCCCTTGGTTCGCGGACCTCCTGCAGTTGGCAAGGGAGCCCCCTCTCAGATTTCGAGGGGCGGCAGCACTCCTCAGTCAAGGACCCGTCTGTTTGGAGGACGCGGATCACTTCTGTCTCGCGGCTTGGCTTTTGAGAGGAAACGTTTGAAGAATAAGGGGTATTCGGATGCGGTGGTGGCCACCTTGCTGAGTTCTAGGAAGCGCTCTACGTCCTTCGCCTACGTTCGGGTTTGGGCGGTGTTTGAGGATTGGTGTAGAACTCGTGAGGTAAATCCGGTGTTGCCATCCGTGCCTGATGTCCTCGCTTTTCTTCAGACAGGACTTGCAAAAGGTCTATCTTGTAGTACTCTTAGGGTCCAGGTAGCGGCGCTTGGTTGCCTCAGAGGGAAGGTGCAAGGTATGTCTCTAGCACATCATCCGGATGTGGCGCGTTTTCTTCGGGGGGCTAAGCATTTGCGTCTCCCGCTACGTCATCCTTGTCCTTCTTGGAATCTCAATTGGGTACTTTCTGCTCTGTGCACGTCGCCTTTTGAGCCCATCAAGCGATCAACGCTAAAAGACCTTACTCTTAAGGCGGTGTTTCTCGTGGCAATTGCGTCGGCGAGACGAGTCTCAGAATTGCAGGCGTTATCTTGTCGGGAGCCATTCTTACGCTTCTCGGATTCTGGGGTTTCCCTAAGGACGGTTCCCTCCTTCCTTCCGAAGGTGGTGTCAGCTTTTCATTTGAACCAGATGGTTGAGCTGCCCACTTTTCCGGAGGGGGAGCGTTCTGATCCTGAAACTAAGGTGTTGAGGAAACTTGATGTCCGCAGAGTTCTGCTCCGTTATCTGGAAGTAACGAACCCTTTTCTGGTCTCGGACCACCTTTTTGTTTTGTGGTCGGGCCCAAAACGCGGGGGGGGGGGGGCAGCTTCCCGGACCACGATT
This sequence comes from Rhinatrema bivittatum, assembly GCF_901001135.1. NCBI lineage: Eukaryota > Metazoa > Chordata > Amphibia > Gymnophiona > Rhinatrematidae > Rhinatrema > Rhinatrema bivittatum. The sequence continues at coordinate 7,860 of NW_021820373.1, forward strand.
GCACGCTGGCTCAAGGAGGCCATCGCTTCAGCGTACATACTGAAAGGGAAGCCTGTTCCTGTGGGCCTTCGGGCTCACTCGACGCGATCCCATGCCGCCTCGTGGGCGGAATCTTCGCAGGTGTCGCCGCAAGAAATTTGTAGAGCGGCGACTTGGAAGTCATTGCATACTTTCGCTAGACACTACCGGTTGGATGTTCGGGGCCGGGATTCAGGGGGATTCGGAGAGAGAGTACTGCGAGCGGGACTCTCTGGCTCCCACCCTCAGTAATTCAGCTCTGGTACATCCCAGGTGTCTGGACTGATCCTGGTACGTACAGGGAAAGGAAAATTAGTTTCTTACCTGATAATTTTCGTTCCTGTAGTACCAAGGATCAGTCCAGGAGCCCACCCAAGTAGTCTGTGTTTTGTTTTTTACGATGAGGAGAGTCCGCTCGGTTGGTCTCTAAGGTTCATTTCATTGTACATTGTTGGGCCTCTGGTTCTGGGAGTTCTGATCCAGCTGGGGGTTCTTTGAATCGGCCCCGTTTTTCGGGCGGTATAGTTAGTTAGTTGGAGTTTTCAATTTGCCGGTAATGTCTGGAGAATGTGTGAAGAGACTTCCAGGTCGCCGCTCGACAGATTTCCTGCGCGGAGATGAACTGGGACTCTGCACAGGAGGTGGCCTGGGCCCGGAGAGAATGGGCCTTGAGACCCGTCGGGGGATCCTTCCCGGAACCGATGTATGCCGAAGTCACCACCTCCTTGAGCCAGCGCGCAATTGTAGTCTTCGACGCTTGATGACCCTTTCTAGCTCCTGACCAGAGCACGAAGAGGTGATCGGAGACCCGGAATTCATTAGTCACCTCCAAATAATGGAGAAGAGTGCGCTTTACGTCCAGTCGCCTAAGAGACATGGGGGCGTCCGTCGGGAAGGCCGGAAGTTCCACTACCTGGTTCATGTGGAAAGAGGAAACCACCTTAGGCAGGAACGAAGGGACTGTCCGAATGTAAACCCCCGAGTCCGTGAACCGTAGGAAGGGCTCCCTGCACGACAGAGCTTGGAGCTCGGAGATGCGCCGCGCCGAGGCAATAGCGACCAAGAAAACCGCTTTCAGGGTGATGTCCTTAAGGGAGGCCTGCCGCAGCGGTTCGAAGGGGGGCCCTCCCAGGGCCCGTAACACCAAGTTGAGATTCCAGGAAGGACAAAGAGGATGCACCGGCGGCCGCAGATGCTTGACTCCCTTGAGGAACCGTGAGATGTCCGGATGAGATGACGGGTCAGGTCTTCCCGAGGCGCGAGCTAGCGAAGCGAGAGCGGACACCTGTACTCTCAGGGAATTGTAGGAGAGACCCTTCTCCAGCCCCTCTTGCAGGAACGCCAGAACCTGTTGACGGGAGGCTGCGGTCGCGAGGGCACCCCGCGCCGAGCACCAAATCTCAAATACCTTCCACACCCGCACATAAGCGACTGATGTCGAGGTTTTACGCGCTTTGAGGAGTGTATCTACCACGGGACTAGCGTAGACCCTGCTCAGGAGGTTCCTCCATTCAAAAGCCACGCTGCAAGACAGAAGTGTTCCGCCTGCTCCGAAAATACCGGGCCCTGGCGAAGCAGACGTGGAAGATGTGAGAGTCGAAGTGGACCGTCCACTGCCACGCGGAGAAGGTCCGCGAACCACGGGCGCTGCGGCCATTCTGGAGCCACTAGGATGACCCGACCGCGGTGTCTCTCTATCCTCCGTAGCACCTTGCCCACAAGGGGCCAGGGGGGAAAGACGTAGAGCAACAGCTGAGGAGGCCATGGAAGAACCAGAGCATCGATGCCCTCTGCGCCGTGCTCCCGTCTGCGGCTGAAGAACCGGGGAGCTTTTGCATTGGAAGCGGACGCCATGAGATCCAACGCGGGCGTCCCCCAGCGTCAGGCAATGAGCGCCATCACCTCGTCGGAGAGAGACCATTCTCCCGGATCCAACACCTGACGACTCAGTCCGCTTGGATGTTGTCCACCCCGGCGATGTGTGAGGCCTCCAGACGTTCCAGGAAACGTTCCGCCCATGCCATCAGTCGAGCGGCCTCCAGCACCACCAGTCGGCTCCTGTTGCATTGTACGAGAGGACTCGAACCGCCCGTCCCCTGATCAGGGGCAGGAACTGCACAAGGGCCAAACGAACTGCCCTGGTCTCCAGACGGTTGATCGGCCAGGCCGCCTGATCCTTTGTCCACTGGCCTTGAGCTGAGCTCCTGAGGCACACTGCCCCCAGCCAGCAGACTGGCATCGGTAGTGACTACTACCCAGTCCGGTGTCTCCAGGGGACATCCTTGGGCTAGGTTCCTGGGATCCAGCCACCACCGCAAGCTGGACCTGGCGGTCGGAGTAAGTGGAAGAATTGCCTGATAGTCCCGAGAGACTGGTTTCCACCTTGAGAGAAGGGACATTTGCAGAGGCCGCAGGTGTGCAAAGGCCCAGGGGACTAGGCTTATTGCGAACGCCATAGAGCCTAGGACCTGGAGGTAGTCCCACGCCGTGTGTACCTGGAGAGCAGAAAACCTGATGATTTGCTCCCGCAGGGCTTGCGCCTTGTCCGGCTGCAAAAAGACCTTGCCCTGTGTCGTGTCGAAGCGCGCCCCCAGGAAGTCCAATTGTTGGGACGGCAGCAGACTGCTCTTGCTGAAGTTCACCACCCAGCCAAGGGACTGTAGGAAGGACACCACTCTGTCGACCGCCGCCCGTCCCTGCGGCAAGGACTTCGCTCAGATGAGCCAGTCGTCCAAATAAGGGTGGACCAGAATGCCTTCCCTCCGTAGTGCTGCTGCCACTACCACCATAACCTTGGTAAAGGTCCTGGGTGCGGTTGCCAGCCCGAAGGGCAGCGCCTGGAACTGAAAATGTTGATTCAAGATCTTGAAGTGAAGGAACCTCCGATGGCCTGGGAGGATCGGAATGTGCAGGTATGCTTCCGTTAGATCGAGGGAGGCTAGGAACTCCCCCTGATGCACAGCCGTGATGACGGAGCGGAGTGTTTCCATGCGAAACCTGGAGATCCAAAGCATCTTGTTGACTTCCTTGAGGTCCAGAATGGGACGAAAGGAGCCGTCCTTTTTGGGAACCACGAAGTAAATCGAATAATGCCCCGAGCCCACCTCTCCTGAGGGGACGGGCGAAATGGCTCCCAGTTCCAGAAGCCTGTCCGGCGTGAGCTGTACCGTAGAAACATAGAAATGACGGCAGAAGAAGACCAAATGGCCCATCCAGTCTGCCCAGCAAGCTTCACACATTTTTTCTCTCATACTTATCTGTTTCTCTTAGCTCTTGGTTCTATTTCCCTTCCACCCCACCATTAATGTAGAGAGCAGTGATGGGGCTGCATCCAAGTGAAATATCTAGCTTGATTAGATAGAGGTAGTTGGCCCCCAGCCACTTGAGGCTTGACCCGCAGGGAGAGAAGATGAACCTGTCCTTGGGAAACCGGACAAATTCCAACGTGTAACCGTGTCTTAGGATGTCTAGGACCCAGTGGTCCGTGGTGATGTTGGCCCACTCCTCGTAAAACAGAGCGATGCGACCTCCAATCCGGGGTAGCGAGGAGTGGCCTGGCATCATTGGGGTGTCTTGCCAGAGGCTCCCTGGGCCGAGGAGTCCCTGGAGGGTCTGCGACCCCGAAAGGGCCGAGTCCACGACTGAGATCTGGTTGACGGTGTCCTAGGACCTTGCTGTCTGGAACCCCTGTAACGCCTTTGGGTGCGGTACCGGTTTCTGGAAGTCCCCGAGGACGGATGATAGGACCGTTGACGGTCCTTGGGTAATCTGTGGACCGAGTTTTCCCCTAGGGTCTTTATAATCTGATCTAAGTCCTCGCCAAAGAGAAACTTGCCCTTGAAAGGCAGAGCTCCCAGGCTAGCCTTGGAGGAAGCGTCCGCTGCCCAATTCCAAAGCCACAGCAGGCGCCTGGCGGACACCGCCGATGCCATGGTCCTCGCCAGGACCCGCAGCAGGTCGTGTAAGGTGTCTGCCCCGTAAGCGATGACCGCCTCCAGCGGTCAGCCTGAGCCGCCTCGTCCGGTGGTAACTGCTGGGAGGTGAGGAGCTGTTGGACCCATCTAAGACCGGCTCTCTGGGTAAGAGAACCGCATATGGCCGCTTGGACCCCCAACGCCGAGACCTCAAAGATCTTCTTGAGGGCGACCTCCAGCTTTCTGTCCTGAATATCATGGAGGGCAGTGCCTCCTGTGACCGGGATCGTGGTTCTTTTCGTGACGGCGGAAACCGCCAAGTCAACCTTGGGGACCTTGAGAAGGTCCAGGAAATCACCCGGGAGAGGACAGAGCTTATCCATGGCCCTGCCAACCCGAAGGGATGCCTCCGGGTTGTCCCACTCCCTCACAAGGAGCTGGAGAAACGAATCATGGATAGGAAATGTCCTCGCCAGGGGACACAGGCCCGCCAAGACAGGGTCTCCCTTTGTGGTAGCGGAGGCTACGGAGGGAGCCGGAGGCCCCGGGGGCTCAATGTGGGGGTCGAGATCCAATTCCTGAAGAACGTGGGGGATGAGGTCCGCCAATTCCTCCTTGCGAAAAATCTGCAGAACCCGTGGATCATCGCATTCCAAGTGCGCTGCTAAGATTGTTTCATCGTCCACTTGCGATGCCAGGTCACCCCCCGGGCCCGGCGAGGGCGACGTCCCGCCCAGGGACAGCGGTGTACCCAGGAGCACCTTGGGGCCGCCCCCCCCCCCGCCCCCGTTTCCGAAACTGATGTACCTGTGGTCCTTGGAGCCTTAGCGGGAGGAGGCAACGCAGCTGAGCCCCCCTGCAGATTCAAGCTCTGCAAATACGCTTGGTGCATAAGCACCACAAAATCCGCGGAGAAGCTGAGAGGCCCAGTCGGGGGGGGGGGGGGGGGGGGAATGAAGTCCCTGGGGAGTCCGGAGGTGGAGGGAAGAGGCCCCGGATCCATGCTCGGGGGTGCCAGCGGCAAGAAATCCTCCTTAGTCTCTTCAGCGTCTGAGCCCACGCTGCTTTCCAACTCTAAGATGGCCGCCGCTCCCGCCAAAGAAGGGGGCGTGGCTACCCCCGAGGCCCGCAGCGCTCTGAGCATGGCGGAGAGGTTGTCGGAGGAGCGGTGCTAGTCTCCCCCCCCCGGGGAGGCACCTGCCGCAGAGACCGTCCCTCGATGCGACCTGTCCCGGGCTGCCACAGGACGAGCAACGGACGCGCTGCATTGCGCGAATCCGGGAGGCGGGCCTAAGGCACCCGAGACAGCAACGCCGACGATCGCGCCGCGGGAGGAGCGGGCCTGCCTCATCCTAGCTCAACTCGGAAACACCCCCTCACACCCGGGGGCGGCAGGGGAATGGGACCTCCGTGCCGCCTGCGGCCCCGGGGAATGTGACGTCGCGGGACCGCGGGAGGAAGGTGAGTGACCGCGACTGAGAGGAGGGGAGAGGCTGGCACCACCAGCATCCACCTTCTAAAGTGCCAAATCTATAGCTGCGAAGGAATAAAAACACAAAAATCCTCCCCAAAACTTACCCCCGAGATAGTAAGCTAGGCGAGGGAGGGAGAAGAAAGAGGCAGTCCTGATGGCAGGAGATGAATGTGAATTTCAGTCTGAAACCCGACTGCAGTAGAAGTTTCTCTCCAAAAATTAGTCCGCCCTGAAGCAGCGTGTTTTGCGAAACGCCGGCCGCGTTGGCAGCGGTTATTAGACCCTCTGGGTCTCAGTTACGGCAGAGCAGAGTAAAAGAATAATCTGCAACGCATGTGATCATCAAAATTTAAGATAAGTGTTCTGCCGTTTACAAATATTGTCGGGACACAAGATTGTATGAGAGACGGATTGAATTATACCGCCCGTCCTATATTTAACTGCAAGACTGAAATTCGATTGCTTTAATCTGCATTACACAATTGGCTGCAGAGAAGCTTATATTGATCTTTGAGACACAATGACATTGGACCAGTTCTAAATAATTCTATCAGTCAACACTGGGTTCTATTTATACAGAGACTTTTGAGTTCTACAAATTGTTACAAAGTCGTTGAACAGTAACAATTGTTACTTTTTTGAGACGTCTGAGTCCTTTTAAACAGCACAGCACAGCACAGCCGTCGATTCAGCAAAGTGCTACAAAGTTGCTGAATAGTAACAAAACGTTACTTTTTTGAGACGTTTGAGTCCTTCAAACAGCACAGCCGTCGATTTAGCTGAGTGAACGATTTGTCACTTTATTAAAATCAATTACAACAAAGTATATAGGACATCAATTAAAAGTCAAAAAGGTTGAAGGACATTAATTAAGAGTGACAAATATATTTTCTACTCTTATCACTTAGGAAATTAAGTTCAAGAATTTTTTCAAGAAATATAATATGAATTAAGCTTGATCTCAAGCAAATTCAGAACATCAAAATTGAACACAAGTCACAGTGTTGTTTAACTAGTGCCAATAGACATTTGTTCCAATTTTATAAAAAAGCAAAAATTAATAAATTAATATGTAAGTACGTTACTACAGTTAATAATTAAAATATTTTATTAAAATTCACCAAATCACAATTAGAAATTACAAGACCGATGATTGGACCAATTGGCCACTAGAAGTTTCTGTTAATTCAGATCTCTTGCCAATACTGAGGTCTTATCTCTATATTAATAATCATGTTTTAAATAATACATTACAGTTACAGCATTATTTATTGATTCCAGAGATTAAATTATTATTTTCTTGCAGCCTATATTGATTTATGTAGCTAGTTATTTTCTCTTGTTTTGATTGCATACTAGTTATATCCCTTATATTTTGTAGGAGATGAATGTGAGCCAAGCCCAAGCCGGCTCACTTCAGAGAAGGAACAAAACTTTTTTTTTTTTTTTTAAATAGCTTGATCCATCAAGAAGAAAGATAGAAGAATAAGAAATGTGGCATAGAGCCACTAATTAGTGGAAACAATGGGTTCCCCTCCTCACATCTGCTGGAGTCAGAGAGATTCTGAGGATCTAGGAGGGGTGCACCAGCTTATATGCCAGCACCCTCCGAAGTTTGCTCTGACTCCATCTGCTGGACGGGGGACATAACCCACCGTCTGGACTGATCCTGGTACGTACAGGGAACGAAAATTATCAGGTAAGAAACTAATTTTCCTTTCCCTATTTACCCGTTCCACCCCACTCATGATTTATAAGTCCCAATCATATCCCCTTCTCTGCCTTCTCTTCCTCCACAAGTCTCTCTATAGAATATACTGAGAGAACTCAGAGATTTACATCTAAAATGTGTTTCATAGGGCAGGCTTTGCAATTTGAGATTTTGGCAAATGTAAGAGAAAGAATAAATAAGAGATCGGGGAAGACAGGAGAGAACGGGATCAGGACCACAAACAGAGGAAGGGGAAGAGAGGAGCAATCTCTCATCTGTACAGACAGATTGCAGATCTGCATCTGAGAAACTCCACATTCTGACTGCTAATGATTTAATGCAAACAAATAAAGCAAAAGTAAAAGAGAGAGATTCTTCTACCTCCAAAGCATGTGATCACTTTCTTCAGTTGCTGAGGGTATCTCAGTGGGAAATCCAATCTCAGGTCAGTAGAAACAGCCTCTGGTTTTGGAAACTCTGCATTCTGACACCTACAGGTAAAAAAGTCACTGAGATTATTCTGGGAGAGGTTAAACCCCAGGAGATAGACATGGGACAGGAGGAGAGAATGAGATATAACTACAGGTAAGAGAGTCACTGGGATTATTCAGGGAGATGTTCAACCCCAGGAGATTGACATGGGACAGGTGGAGAGAATGAGATATAACTACAGGTAAGAGAGTCACTGGGATTATTCTGGGAGATGTTCAACCCCAGGAGATAGAGATGGGACAGGAGGAGAGAATGAGATATAACTACAGGTAAGAGAGTCACTGGGATTATTCTGGGAGATGTTCAACCCCAGGAGATAGAGATGGGACAGGAGGAGAGAAACATAGAAACATAGAAATGACGGCAGAAGAAGACCAAACGGCCCATCCAGTCTGCATGAGATATAACTACAGGTAAGAGAGTCACTGGGATTATTCTGGGAGATGTTCAACCCCAGGAGATAGACATGGGGCAGGTGAAGAGAATGAGATATAACTACAGGTAAGAGAGTCACTGGGATTATTCTGGGAGATGTTCAACCCCAGGAGATAGAGATGGGACAGGAGGAGAGAATGAGATATAACTACAGGTAAGAGAGTCACTGGGATTATTCTGGGAGATGTTCAACCCCAGGAGATAGACATGGGACAGGTGGAGAGAATGAGATAGAACAACAGGTAAGAGTCACTGGGATTATTCTGGGAGATGTTCAACCCCAGGAGATAGAGATGGGACAGGAGGAGAGAATGAGATATAACTACAGGTAAGAAAGTCACTGGGATTATTCTGGGAGATGTTCAACCCCAGAAGATAGACATGGGACAGGAGGAGAGAATGAGATATAACTACAGGTAAGAGAATCACTGGGATTATTCTGGGAGATGTTCACCCCCAGGAGATAGAGATGGGACAGGAGGAGAGAATGAGATATAACTACAGGTAAGAGGGTCAGTGGGATTATTCTGGGAGATGTTCAACCCCAGGGGATAGAGATGGAGCAGATGGGATCATCCTGATGATGCCCTGGTCTTCAACCCTGTGAGCTAGGTTGGGAAAGTTCGTGGAGGGAGGAGTGAACTATTCAGAACAGCTCCTCCTCTGAGGTTGCTGGAATAGCCCCCCTCCCCCTGCTGCTTATAAAAGCGGCTGCATTAATTCTAGCTCTGGCATTCTGGATAAGAGTTAAGGAGAGTAGGAGTGTTTATCTGGAGTCGTTCCCCTGTTTGGGTTCTTGGTTACACAGCCTGAGCCATTACCCAAGTTGGAAGGGGATCAGGGCCTGTGTTGGTGCTGGTTCTACAAGAACATAAGACTTTGCCATTATGGGTCAGACCAAAGGTCCATCAAGTACCCGGGAGGATCCCAAGGGGGTAGAGAGATTCCAAGCTGCTCATCCCAGTGAGAAGGGGATTCCTACAGCTCTACCTTTATAATGGTTTATGGACTTTTCCTCCAGGAACCTATCCAAACCAAATCCCACTTCTCCCACCAGTTTACCAATCAATAAGATCCTTTGTTACCCCTCTTATCCCCGTCAAGCTCCATCACCAAAAATATAAATTTCCAACCGCATAGAAAAGATGAGAAAGTAACTTGTACCTGGTCAGGGTTTCCTTCACATCCTAGAGGAGAAACAAGACAGAGATTATTTCTACCTCCACCCTACAGATCATGAGCAGCTGTTATACACTTTAGGATATTCCACACTCAGCTCTGTGCAATCACACAACTGCCTGTTTATAGAGCAAAGAAACTCCATGCAATGAAAGAGGATCCTCCTTCCTCCTTCTCACAGGCAGGGAGCAGTTTGATGAGGAGCAGGCATTGGGGGCTCCTAATCAGAGCTGCCTGGGAAGGAATAGGAGAGAAGCTGGGACTGAGGGGTTTACTTATGAGAGCTCCCCTGGAAGATGTAAGGAGAGAGGCTGGGACTGAGGGGTTTCCTTATGAGATCTCCCCTGGAAAATGTAAGGAGAGACGCTGGGAATGAGGAGTTTTGTTATGAGAGCTCCCCTGGAAGATGTAAGGAGAGAGGCTGGGATTGAGGGGTTTTCTTATGTGATCTCCCCTGGAAGATATAAGGAGAGAGGCTGGGACTGAGGGGTTTTCTTATGAGAGCTCCCCTGGAAGATGTAAGGCGAGAGGCTGGGACTGAGGGCTTTTCTTATGAGAGCTCCCCTGGAAGATGTAAGGAGAGAGGCTGGGACTGAGGAGTTTTCTTATGAGAGCTCCCCTGGAAGATGTAAGGAGAGAGGCTGGGACGGAGGCATTTTCTTATGAGAGCTCCCCTGGAAGATGTAAGGAGAGAGCCTGGGACGTAGACATTTTCTTATGAGAGCTCCCCTGGAAGATGTAAGGAGAGAGCCTGGGACTGAGGAGTTTTTGTATGAGAGCTCCAATGGAAGATGTAAGGAGAGAGCCTGGGACTGAGGGGTTTTCTTATGAGAGCTCCACTGGAAGATGTAAGGAGAGAGCAAAGACTGAATGAGGCTGTGCTGAGCTTCTACATCAGGAGATGGAGCTGGTGGTCAGGGCTGAGCCTCTCTTTCACACCCAGGGGTAGCTCAGCACTGCCAGAGACTGAAGGTGACAGTAAGGTTAACTCAGTTTTCCCAGGGGAGCTCAAGGCAATCTGGTGCCTGATATGAGAGATGCGATGATGCTTTTCCTCCCCTCCCCCATCAAGCACAAGGCAGAGTAAATCACCGAGCGGTCCAAAGTGAAAGGGATCTTCATTAGATCATTAGATTTGCCATACTGGGTCAAACCGAAGGTCCATCAAGCCCATGGTCCTATTTCCAACAGTTGCCAATCCAAATCAGAAGTACCCGGCAAGCAGGCAAACATTATTTATCTATTTATAATATTTGTTATCCACCCTTTTATAGTTGAGGGCAGGATATAATAAAACCTCCATCAACTGAAAATGTAAAATAAAAACATATTTGGCTGATAATAATACAAAAAATTCAAGCCAGAGATCAAACGTGCAAGGAATAAAATGGCTAAAAAGCTTCAAAGGCCAATTTGTAGAAATGAGTCTTGAGGATTCTTTTAAAAGACTTCCTGTCTTCATGGAGTGACCCCTAGTTCTTTTACTGTCCGAAAGAATAAATAACCAATTTACATTTACCTGTTCCAGACTTCTCATGATTTTAAACACCTCTATCTCTTCTCCAAGCTGAACAGTCCTAACCTCTTTAGTCTTTCCTCATATGGGAGCTGTTCCATTCCTTTTATCATTTTGATCGCCCTTCTATGTACCTTCTCCATTGCAACTATATCTTTTTTGAGATGCGACTACCAGAGTTGTACACCATATTCAAGGTGCGGTCTCACCATGGAGCGATAGAGGCATTATGACATTTTCCGTGTTATTAACCATTCCTTAATAATTCCTAACATTCTTTTTGCTTTTTAGACTGCCGCATGACACGGAGCCAACAATTTCAATGTATTATCCACTATGACGCCTAGATCTCTTTCCTGGGTGATAGTTCCTAATATGGAACCTAACCATGTAACTACAGCAAGGGTTATTTTTCCCTATATGCATCACCTTGCACTTGTCCACATTAAATTTCATCTGCCATTTGGATGCCCAATCTTCCAGTCTCGCAAGGTCTTCCTGTAATGTATCACAAGCTGCTTGTGATTTAACTACTCTGAATAATTTGGTGCCATCAGCAAATTTGATAACCTCACTCTTCGTATTCCTTTCCAGATCATTTATAAAGATATTGAAAAGCACAGGTCTAAGTCCAGATCCTGAGGTACTCCACTGTTTACTGTTTTCCACTGGGAAAATTGATCATTTAATCCTACTCTCTGTTTCCTCTGTTTTAACCAGTTCGCAATTCACAAACGGATATCGTCTCCTATCCCATGACTTTTTCATTTTCTTAGAAGCCCCTAATGAGGGACTTTGTCAAATGCCTTCTAAATATCCACATCTACTGGTTCATAATTATCCATGTTTATTAACTCCTTCAAAAACATGTAGCAGATTTGTGAGGCAAGACTTTCCTTTGGTAAATAAATGCTGTGTCCCATTAAACCATGCCTTTCTATATGCTCTGTGATTTGATGTTTAGAATATTTTTCCTGGCACTGAAGTCAGGCTCACCTGTCTATAGTTTCCTGGATCACCCCTGGAATTGTTATTAAATATTGGGATTACATTGGCCACCCTCCAGTCATGAAGTACAATGGATGATTTTAATGATCAGTTACAAATTTTAACTAATAGATCTGAAATTTCATTTTTTAGTTCCTTCAGATCCCTGGGATGCATACCATCTGGTCCAGGTGATTTGCTACTCTTTAGTTTATCAATTTGGCCTACTACATCTTCTAGGTTCACAGAGATTTTGTTCAGTTCATTTGAATCATCACCCTTGAAAACCATCTCAGGAACCAGTATCTCCGCAACATCGTCATTAGTAAACACAGAAGTAAAGAATTAATTTAGTCCTTCTACAATGGCCTTAACTTCCCTAAGAGCCCCTTTATCCCCTCGGTCATCTAACAGTCCAGACAACTCCCTCTTAATTTTCCTGCTTCGGATATATTTTAAAAGATTTTTATTGGAAGCCTTCCAGGAGAGAGACGCTTTGTAAGGACCGTGGGACACCGGGACTGTGAGAGTTGGTGAGCGGAACATCGCGCCTGCTGCCCTCCTTGTCGTCATCAACATCAGACGCTTCCTGTGTCGATTTAAAGCGCAGCACAGCGGGAGAAAGCTGGGAGCCTTCCAGGAGAGAGACACTTCATAAGGAGCATGGAACACCGGGACTGTGAGAGCTGGTGAGCGGAACATCGCGCCTCCCGCTCCCCTTGATGTCATCAACATCAGACGCTTCCTGTGCCGATTTAATGTGTGGCACAGTGGGAGAAAGCCGGGAGCCTTCCAGGAGAGAGACGCTCTCTTGATGCCACATTTACCCAGTCATAATTGGCGTAATTCAAATCTCCCATTATTTCTGTGCTGCCAAATTGGTTAGCTTCCCTTATTTCTCTTAGCATTTCATTGTCCAGCATATCATTTTGTCCAGGTGGATGGTAGTATACTCCTAACACTATACTCTTACACACACGAGATTTCTACCCATATAGATTCTACTGAGCATTTAGCCTCTTGTATGATCTTTATCCTGTTGGACTCTATACCCTCCCGGACATAAAATGCCACACCCCCACCAAGTTGATCCTCCCTATCATTGCGATATAATTTGCACCCTGATATAACACTGTCCTATTGGTTATCCTCCTTCCACCAGGTCTCGGTGATGCCAATTATGTCAATGTCATCATTTGCTGCTATACACGCTAACTCTCCCATCTTACTTCTTAGACTTCTGGCATTGGTATACAGACAGTTCAACGTGTGTTTTTTGTTTGTATTAACAACCTGCTTTTCAGTTGTTAGGGATAATTTGGAATGCTTTAGCTCAGGTTATTCTTTACTTACAGGCACATGGACTACTTTTCATTTTATTGGAACCTCTCTCTTGGGATGCCCTATCCTTCAAAGATACTAATGAAACAAGAGATTTTGATATTTCCCCCTTGTTCAAGTTTAAAACTGCTCTATCTCCTTTTTAAAAGTTAGCGCCCACAGCCTGGATCCACTCTGGTTAAAGTGGAGCCCATCCCTTCGGAAGAGACTCCCCTTCCCCAAAAGGTTCCCCAGTTCCTTACAAAACTGAATCCCTCTTCCTTGCACCATCGTCTCATCCACGCATTGAGACTCCGGAGCTCTGCCTGCCTCTGGTGACCTGCGCGTGGAACAGGGAGCATTTCAGAGAATGCTACCCTGGAGGTTCTGGATTTCAGCTTTCTATCTAAAATCCTAAATTTGGCTTCCAGAACCTCTCTCCCACATTTTCCTATGTCGTTGGTACCCACATGTACCACGACAGCTGGCTCCTCCCCAGCACTGTCTAAAATCCTATCTAGGTGACGGGTGAGGTCCGCCACCTTCTTCCAGTCAGGCAAATTACCAGGCAGTCCTCACATCCACTAACCATCCAGCTATCTGCATTTTAATGATCAAATCACCAATTATGATGACCAACCTAAATTTTCCCTCCAGGGAAGTTGCCCTGGGAGACTCGCCCTCAATGCGAGAGCACAACTCATCACCTGGAGAGCAGATCCTTGCTACAGGGGCTGTGGAGTTTGAAGCCTGGATCATGCCCTGTGACCTCTGGAGACCTAGCCCAGAGGCCTTTGGGTAAGATATTTTGATGAGTCTTCCTGTCCTCTTCTGCTGCCAGAAGTGCAGGGGCTCTGGAAGCCTGGAACATGCCCTGTAACCTCTGGAGTCCTTGCCCTGTGGCTGCTGGTTACAATATGTAGATGATGATTCCGGTCCTCTTCTGGAGGAAGGGGTGCAGGCCTCTTGAAGCCTGGATCACTCGCTGTGACCTCTGGAGTTCTTGCCCTGTGACTGCTGGATAGGACATGTAGATGAGGCTTCTGGTCCTCTTCTGGTGGAAGGGGCGCAGGGCCTCTGGAAGCCTGGATCACACCCTGTGACCTCTGGAGTCCTTGCACTGTGGCTGCTGAATAGGATATGTAGATGATGCTTTCGGTCCTCTTCTGGTGGAAGGGGTGCAGGCCTCTGGAAGCCTGGATCGCTCGCTGTGACCTCTGGAGTCCTTGCCCTATGGCTGCTGGATAGGCTACGAAGATGAGGCTTCTGGTCCTCTTTTGGTGGAAGGGGTGCAGGCCTCTGGAAGCCTGGATCACACCCTGTGACCTCTGGAGTCCTTGCCCTGTGACTGCTGGATAGGATATGTAGATGAGCCTTCCTGTCCTCTTCTGGTGGAAGGGGTGCAGGCCTCTGGAAGCCTGGATCATGCCCTGTGACTTCTGGAGTCCTTGCTCTGGGGCTGCTGGATAGGGTATGTAGATGAGGCTTCTGGTCCTCTTCTAGTGGCAGGGATGCAGGCCTCTGGAAGCCTGGATCGCTCGCTGTGACCTCTGGGCTCCTTGCCCTGTGGATGCTGGATAGGATATGTAGATGAGGCTTCTGGTCTTGTTCTAGTGGAAGGGGTGCAGGCCTCTGAAAGCCTGGATCCCACCCTGAGACCTCTGGAGTCCTTGCCCTGGGGCTGCTGGATAGGCTATGTAGATGAGCCTTCCTTACTTCTGGTGGAAGGGGTGTGGGCCTCTGGAAGCCTGGATCATGTCCTGTGACCTCTGGAGTCCTTGCCCTGGGGCTGCTGGATAGGATATGTAGATGAGGCTTCTGGTCCTCTTCTGGTGGAAGGGGTGTGGGCCTCTGGAAGCCTGGATCGTACCCTGTGACCTCTGGAGTCCTTGCCCTGTGACTGCTGGATAGGATATGTAGATGAGCCTTCCTTACTTCTGGTGGAAGGGGTGCAGGCCTCTGGAAGCCTGGATCACTCGCTGTGACCTTAAGGCTAATTAATGTTGTACTGGTCTGGTGATAACACCTAATGTGATGCTTAAACAAGTTCAAAGTAAGATATTCAGTTTTATTCAGAGAAAGAGACCCCTAGGGTAGCAAAACTGATTCTTCAAAAACTAGAGATCTAGAGGGCTTGGAGGTGCCTAATTTTCAAAACTGTTTGTGACCTCTCTGTTGAAATCTTTAGAGGATAGGCCTGGGGAATCCGCACTCAAACAGTGGGAAGAACTGAACAAGAATTGCTGGAGACGTCCCCTTCATTGGCTCCCCTTGCTTATTTGGTAGAGCGAGAGACCCGAGATGCTTCTCCAATCTATTCCCGATGTCACTAAAGATCTGGGACAAGGATGGATTACAGGAAAATATCAGCCCGGGGGATTTCATTCAAAACCGACCCACAAGATATCTGTCTGACTCCCTTGTGAATTTTCCCTGCAGCAGTGTTTCAACATTTCCCAAAAACACACCAAACTGACCCTTCATAGGTAGATCATGTGACCTAGAGCCTGGGAGAACTGAGCCAAAAACTAAGATTATAAAAAATCCTCTGCTCTCCATACCTGGGATCTTTAGGCTCCAGTCACCCTCAGATTGTCATGGATTAGTCAGGGATAGGAGGAGAGCACAAACTTTCTCCTCTCTCTTATATATACACACTTTCTAACATATATGCTCATTCTCACACAGACTCCCTTATATTTTCTCTCACACACACACGCTCACTGTTTTAAATAGTCTTCTTGCTCACACACATGCTCATCGGCGTGCTCGATCTCTCTCACTCACATACGTGTTCACAGCTCACTCAGGCTCGCTCACACTCATGCTCTGAAAAACACAGTAAGCCTGACTATTATGCATTGCATCAATGGAAAAACAGAAACATCATTCCTCATACAACATTAAGCGATAAAGTAAAAAAATATAAAACATCATTCATAATATTAAAACAATACTAAAAAAAAGAATAAATATGTCAAGTAGGCAATATCCATCGAACATCAAGTAATTATCATAAGTTTTTTCTAATATTTCCCAAACATCAAATATTTCAAACAGCAGACACATGGAATAACCCCCAAATTTAAAATAATAGGATTAAAAATCCATATCTGGATTCATTTGGTTTCCAGTCACACACAGATTGTTGTGGGGACCTCACAATCTTTACTTCTCTCCCCCTTCCCAACAAACACACATGCTGTCACACACACAGGCTCACTCTCACTCACATACACGCTGTCACATACACCAGGCTCTGTTACTCTCTCTTACACACACAAACACACACACACACACACAGTCTCATGCTCTCACAGACACATACAGGCCCTCTCAGTCTGTCAATCATACGCAGTCTTTCACACATACACAGGCTCTGTTACTGTCTCACACACACACACACACACACAGTCTCATGCTCTCACAGACACATACAGGCCCTCTCAGTCTGTCAATCATACGCAGTCTTTCACACATACACAGGCTCTGTTACTGACTCACACACACACACACACACACACACAGTCTCAAGCTCTCAGACACATACAGGCCCTCTCAGTCTGTCAATCATACGCTGTCTCTCACACATACACAGGCTCTGTTGTACGTTCGTAAACATGCAGGCTCTCTTGCACGCACACACACATACATGCAGTCTCTCTCTCATACACACATATAGCTTTCAGGCCTCCCCCTTCTTCTGGCCTTCCCTTTCTAGGCTGTGGGATGGCAGCGCTGCTCCTCAATGCTGGAAGGCAGCTGGAAGAAGGTCACTGCTACACGCGGCTCCTGTAGGGTGGCCAACGTTTCCATAGACCTGAACTGGTCACTTGAGGACTGGGGGAGAGAGGTCAGAAGGTGTCCTTCCCCTCCCTCTCATTTGCATATATGTGATCCCACTCCCCGTGAACCATACTGAGGGCCCTCCAGTTCCTGATATTTTTGCTTTCTCCCTCACAAATGTCCATGTTCTTTCTCTCACACACACATTCTCTCTCCCTCCTCACTCATACCCATGATCTCATCTCTCTGTCACACACAGACATACTCTCTCCCTCTCTCACACACACATTCTCTCTCCCGCCTCACTCACACCCATGTTCTCATCACTCTGTCACACACACACATACTCTCTCTCCCTCTATCACACACACATTCTCTCTCCTTCCTCACTCACACCTATGTTCTCATCTCTCTGTCATACACACACACATACTTTCTCCCTCTCTCACACACATTCTCTCTCCCTCCTCACTCACACCCTTGTCCTCATCTCTCTGTCACACACACACATACTCTCTCTCCCTCTCTCATACACAAACATTTCTCTCCCACTTTCTCCCACTCACATACGTGCTCTCTCACACACACATGCCCTCCTCATTTCTTTCCTCACTGGAGCTCTCCTGATGTCTCAAGAAATAGAAATGGGGAGAGAGGGGCAGGGGAAGTTGAAGAACAGAGAAATACTCCCCTCACCCCCTCAGCAAAGGGGCAACTTTATCTGGAGGGAGGTCGGAGCTGGACTTACTCAACGCACAATTAAACTCTGGAATTTGTTGCCAGAGGATGTGAGTAGTGCAGTTAGTAAAGTTGTGTTTAAAAAAGGATTGGATAAGTTCTTGGAGGAGAAGTCATAAGAACATAAGAACATAAGAAAATGCCATACTGGGTCAGACCAAGGGTCCATCAGGCCCAGCATCCTGTTTCCAACAGTGGCCAAATCAGGCCATAAGAACCTGGCAAGTACCCAAAAACTAAGTCTATTCCATGTTACCATTGCTAATGGCAGTGGCTATTCTCTAAGTGAACTTAATAGCAGGTAATGGACTTCTCCTCCAAGAACTTATCCAATCCTTTTTTAAACACAGCTATACTAACTGCACTAATCACATCCTCTGGCAACAAATTCCAGAGTTTAATTGTGCGTTGAGTGAAAAATAACTTTCTCCGATTAGTTTTAAATGTGCCCCATGCTAACTTCATGGAGTGCCCCCTAGTCTTTCTAATATCCAAAAGAGTAAATAACCGATTCACATCTACCCGTTCTAGACCTCTCATGATTTTAAACACCTCTATCATATCCCCCCTCAGTCGTCTCTTCTCCAAGCTGAAAAGTCCTAACCTCTTTAGTCTTTCCTCATAGGGGAGCTGTTCCATTCCCCTTATCATTTTGGTAGCCCTTCTCTGTACCTTCTCCATCCCAATTATATCTTTTTTGAGATGTGGTGACCAGAATTGTACACAGTATTCAAGGTGCGGTCTCACCATGGAGCGATACAGAGGCATTATGACATTTTCCGTTTTATTCATCATTCCCTTTCTAATAATTCCCAACATTCTGTTTGCTTTTTTGACTGCCGCAGCACACTGAGCCGACGATTTCAATGTGTTATCCACTATGACACCTAGATCTCTTTCTTGGGTTGTAGCACCTAATATGGAACCCAACATTGTGTAATTATAGCATGGGTTATTTTTCCCTATATGCATCACCTTGCACTTATCCACATTAAATTTCACCTGCCATTTGGATGCCCAATTTTCCAGTCTCACAAGGTCTTCCTGCAATTTATCACAATCTGCTTGTGATTTAACTACTCTGAACAATTTTGTGTCATCTGCAAATTTGATTATCTCACTCGTCGTATTTCTTTCCAGATCATTTATAAATATATTGAAAAGTACAGGTCCCAATACAGATCCCTGAGGCACTCCACTGCCCACTCCTTTCCACTGAGAAAATTGCCCATTTAATCCTACTCTCTGTTTCCTGTCTTTTAGCCAGTTTGCAATCCACGAAAGGACATCGCCACCTATCCCATGACTTTTTAATTTTCCTAGAAGCCTCTCATGTGGAACTTTGTCAAATGCCTTCTGAAAATCCAAGTATACTATATCTACCGGTTCACCTTTATCCACATGTTTATTAACTCCTTCAAAAAAGTGAAGCAGATTTGTGAGGCAAGACTTGCCTTGGGTAAAGCCATGCTGACTTTGTTCCATTAAACCATGTCTTTCTATATTCTGTGATTTTGATGTTTAGAACACTTTCCACTATTTTTCCTGGCACTGAAGTCAGGCTAACCGGTCTGTAGTTTCCCGGATCGCCCCTGAAGCCCTTTTTAAATATCTCCTATTAAGTTCACTTAGAGAATAGCCACTGCCATTAGCAATGGTTACATGGAATAGACTTAGTGTTTGGGTACTTGCCAGGTTCTTATGGCCTGAATTGGCCACTGTTGGAAAGAGGATGCTGGGCTTGATGGACCCTTGGTCTGACCCAGTATGGCATGTTCTTATGTTCTTATGTTCTTATGACAGTGGCGCACAGGTCGATTGCATCATAGCAAGGCCCTGTGTGTAGTTAGCAGGCAATAGCACAGTTGTGGCACCAGCAGGGACTCGCATGGCCCGAGAGGACATCTCCTTCACCTGCACAGTGTGGAGGAGAGGGTCTCTCTTTTGGCCACCGCCATGCAGGACCTCTTCTCAACAGGAAGCTGGAAAAATCACCTGATCAGAGCGACCGGCCCACGGATGCTGCCCGATACCCCAACCAGGCCAATCCGCCCCTGATCTGGGACCCTACAGAGCAGAGTCGGGAGTTACTGGAAGATGCTCCCTCTGTCTCTGATTTGTTATAATAAATCCTCTGGGCCAGGACTTACGTCCCAGCTTTCCAAGAGCCGGGACAGGCTGGGGCTTTCAAGACTTGGCTTATTCTTCCAGGGGAGATTTACACTTTACACAATTGTCTGCAAAATATCAGCAGCCGACCACTGTTTGCTCCCGTTATATTCAGATTTGCTGTTTCTTGAATCAAAAGGAGCATTTTTAAGTGGCTGAAAATTCCCCCGAGTGAATGCAGCCAAGACTCAGATCTAATTCCTGATCTTACACAATTATAATATCAAGTAATCCTGAAAATCTCCCTGTCTGCACCTATGCACATAATTATTCCTACCTCAGATTCCCACTGATTTATCTGATGTGTTTAGCCTGCCTTATGTATCACTACAGCTGATATTCACAGGGAAATGATTATTTTAGGGTTTTTATACTGTAAGTGAATCCCAGCAGCCCTCATGGCAGATCTGTAACTTCCTTAGAAATCTCTCTGAGCTGTCACCTTCAGTAACTCTGCCGCTGGCTGCTGACTCTTCTCCTCTATCTCGGAGATCAGGAGCTTGATGGAGGAGCTTTGCTCTTCTAGCCGGGTCACATTTTCCCTGATTCTCTGCAGAATCTTCTTCTCTTCCTCCTCCAGTCTGGAGAGAAGGATTCGCTTCCCCTCAGTCAGAAACCGCTGTATCTCCTCAAAGTCAGACTCAACCCTCCGTCTCTTGATCTCTGTCTGGCTCTGCATGGAACAAAGAGATGGAAATCTCAGTAACACGGCCCTGGTTTAGGTGCACAGAGCTCTGGGTGCAGCTCCTGCAATGAACAAGGAATCTCTGCTGTTCCCAGAGCCCTCCTGAGCTTTGTGTCACCCGAGGATCCACCACCAGAAACTGCATCACAGCTCTCAGGAGTCAATCAAAAGCTACAAATATCAAATGCTTACATCAGAGGAAAGTTATCTCTCACTTCACACGTGGTTAAGGGGTAAATGTACATCCTGGAGTGCAACTGGTTAAAAAGCATCAGGCCCGACCTATCCCTGGCCTCTAAGGGAGAGAGCAGAAATGATCCCCAATCTGCCTGTCCTCAGCTAATAAGCACCAGAAATACTCCCAGCCCCTCTGTAACAAGGCAGGATGGATCCTAGGATCCTCTGATTGATCTGGTTCAGGGCACTGAGGAGACACAGACACCCACCCTCAGCTCCTCAGCTTTCCTCTCCTCACTGGATTTAAGCTTCAGAAGATCTTCCAGCTCCTTTCTCACTCGCTCCAAGTGCGTTTGGATTTTATTCTGTGAACAATAAACATCTTTCATTTGAATTTCATTATTATCTTTAAGAACAGAATTTCCACATACAGAGTACATGTGAGATAACATTGCCAGTTTAGATAATCTTTAAAAAGCAGACTGATTTATGAATATATTTCAAATACAGGTCAGTGCATGGTAGCCAGGGCTGAAGTCTAGGGTTGTGAATCGTGTGCCATATCGTCTTAACGATTGAAATCGTGTGGCAGGAGAAGAAAATCGTGTTTGGCACGATTATTTCGTTGAAAAATCGTTAAAAATCGTTTTTTCCGATTAGTGCGCACTAACTCCCGTTAGTGCGCACTAACAGAAAATGATACAATTTGACACTTTTCAGGTCAGTTAAGGTCAGTTTAGGAATGAATATGTATTCCTATTGGCTGCCCTCTTATTTATTCATGTTACCAAGGTTCCCACTGACAGTATATGGGGGATGAGAAATGGAAACAGTTGGTAGCTTAACAAAAAAAAGTAATGTGATCAGTCAATGTGACTAGAACTTGTGCCCTAACCCTGATACCAGGGGTGTTGTGATCTTCCTGCACACAGTGCCCTAACCCTGGCACCAGGGGTGTTGTGATCTTCATGTACACAGTGCCCTATCCCTATTAATACCAGGAGTGTTGTGATCTTCCTGCACACAGTGCCCTAACCCTGGCACCAGGGGTGTTGTGATCTTCATGC
The DNA here is from genome assembly GCF_901001135.1 of Rhinatrema bivittatum. NCBI lineage: Eukaryota > Metazoa > Chordata > Amphibia > Gymnophiona > Rhinatrematidae > Rhinatrema > Rhinatrema bivittatum. The sequence continues at coordinate 29,528 of NW_021820373.1, forward strand.
ACACAGTGCCCTATCCCTATTAATACCAGGAGTGTTGTGATCTTCCTGCACACAGTGCCCTAACCCTGGCACCAGGGGTGTTGTGATCTTCATGTACACAGTGCCCTATCCCTATTAATACCAGGAGTGTTGTGATCTTCCTGCACACAGTGCCCTAACCCTGGCACAGGGGTGTTGTGATCTTCCTGCACACAGTGCCCTAACCCTGATACCAGGGGTGTTGTGATCTTCCTGCACACAGTGCCCTATCCCTGGCACCAGGGGTGTTGTGATCTTCCTGCACACAGTGCCCTAACCCTGACACCAGGGGTGTTGTGATCTTCCTGCATGCAGTGCCCTATCCCGCCTGCATTACTAGTGAGAGGCTGGCTTCACAGACAGGGGGGAGCTTCCTGACCCTCACTCCTCCCCTCCCCCCATGTCCCAGCCAGTGAATGGTGTTGTGATCTTCATGTACACAGTGCCCTATCCCTATTAATACCAGGAGTGTTGTGATCTTCCTGCACACAGTGCCCTAACCCTGGCACCAGGGGTGTTGTGATCTTCCTGCACACAGTGCCCTATCCCTGGCACCAGGGGTGTTGTGATCTTCCTGCACACAGCCCTAACCCTGGCACCAGGGGTGTTGTGATCTTCATGTACACAGTGCCCTATCCCTATTAATACCAGGAGTGTTGTGATCTTCCTGCACACAGTGCCCTAACCCTGGCACAGGGATGTTGTGATCTTCCTGCACACAGTGCCCTAACCCTGATACCAGGGGTGTTGTGATCTTCTTGCACACAGTGCCCTATCCCTATTAATACCAGGAGTGTTGTGATCTTCCTACACACAGTGCCCTAACCCTGGCACCAGGGGTGTTGTGATCTTCCTGCACACAGTGCCCTAACCCTGACACCAGGGGTGTTGTGATCTTCCTGCATGCAGTGCCCTATCCCGCCTGCATTACTAGTGAGAGGCTGGCTTCACAGACAGGGGGGAGCTTCCTGACCCTCACTCCTCCCCTCCCCCCATGTCCCAGCCAGTGAATGGTGTGTGGGTGAGGGGGGGGGGGAGGATGGTGAGGCTGAAACAGCTCCTTCCCTGCATTACTAGTGAGAGGCTGGCTTCACAGACAGCTACCTACCTAGGCTTGAATATATTAATGCTGCAGTACTAATAAAAATAAATTATAATTCTGCTAAAATGCCACTAGCCTCACCAATGACACTAGGCTAGTAGCCTAGTCAGTCATTCACCACCACCTAGTAATAATTAATTATTAATTCAGTGATATAATAAATCATTTAAAAAAAATTGAGTAGGTTAATATAATAGATGACTGTAGTAGATTGAATAAAGATCTGATGTTTCTGCTCTCCTCACACCAAACAAAAGCAACACACAAGCAGAGAAGCCCTTCTCATAAAGTTGAGCTAGTGAGTTAAGTAGGAGGAAAAGTAAACATACTGGTGGCCAGTGTGGCTACTTAAAAAATACACTTACCAACAATCAATTACCACATATATTTGACCTGTGTAGTTCCAGCCAGGACCACCTTTCTAAAATGCACAGTGATTGGCAAATTCAACATGCACTAGCATTTCACGTGCCTGCTAACAAAAATAATAAACAAACAAGTTCTAGTCACATGAGTGATGATCATCACATTGCTTTTTTTGTCAAGCTTCCAACTGTTTCCATTTCACATCCCCCCAACCATTACCTCAGTGGGAACCTTGGTAACATCAATAGATAAGAGCACAGCCAGCCAATAGGAATACATATTCATTCCTAAGTGACCTTTACTGACCTGGGAAGTGTCAACAATTTGTATCATTTTCTGTTGGTGTTCGTGAGTTTCCAGTTCCATTTCCCATCCCCCCAACCATCACCTCAGTGGGAACCTTGGTAACATCAATAGATAAGAGGGCAGCCAGCCAATAGGAACACATATTCATTCCTAACTGACCTTTACTGACCTGGATAGTGTCAATTTGTATCATTTTCTGTTAGTGCGCACTAACGGGAGTTAGTGCGCACTAACACGATTTAACGATTTTTAATGATAAATCGTTAGAATTTCTATTGTATTGTGTTCTATAACGATTTAAGAAGATATTAACATTATCGGACGATAATTTTAATCGTTGAAAAACGATTCACATCCCTACTGAAGTCTGGACGAGAGCTGTTACTGCTCACAAGTTTCCATCCTGTGCTAATTCATCCCCTTTTTGTGAGATTTTAGAGGTAAAAGTGTCAGTAATGGGTGAAAATTGTTGTGTCCACTGGCTCCCGACGCTCTCTCTCCACCCTCCTTACCTCTTTGGTGACTCCCTCTTCGACCATGGGAAGATTGGCTGCCGCTGTGTCCTTCTGCTGATGTTCTCCGGCATCCCCAGACCGGCTCGACGCTGCAACCCGCCATGTTTCCTGGAGGCCTAGGGGCGCACGCGCGCGGCGAGGCCCCAACTGAAGTACCGGCGATGGTATGAACCTCAGGGGCGACCCCCTGAGATGACGTCACCCGCGACGGATATATAAGTCTTAGAATTTGATAACAGATCGAGTTAGCAAGGGTTGGGTTACTCCACCTAAGCTACTCTGCCTCCTCAGACTTACCAGGGGTACCCGCTCCTCGGGGGCCTCGCTCGCTCCTTTGTTTTTCAGGTGACAGTCTGGAACCGGTACTCGCTCCTCAAGGGCTCCCGTTCTCAGACTCTCTCGGTTCTCTCTTCTGCCTGGAAGTCATCACTACCTACTACATCAATGAGTTACCATCGCTCTCTCAGAGCTTTCCCTGGAACCAGGTACTCGCTCCTCGAGGGCCCTCGTTCCCAGACTTGCCCCGTATTCTCTTCCTGGAAATCATCACTACCTACTACATCAGTGAGTTACCATCTCTCTCTCAGAGCTTTCCCTGGAACCAGGTACTCGCTCCTCAAGGGCCCTCGTTCCCAGACTTGCCCCGTATTCTCTTCCTGGAAATCATCACTGCCAACTACATCAGTGAGTTACCATCGCTCTCTCAGAGCTTTCCCTGGAACCAGGTACTTGCTCCTCGAGGGCCCTCGTTCCCAGACTTGCTCTGTATTCACTTCTGCCTGGAAGTCATCGCTGCCAACTACATCAGTGAGTTACCATCGCTCTCTCTCAGAGTTTTCCCTGGAACCAGGTACTCGCTCCTCAAGGGCCCTCGTTCCCAGACTTGCCCCGTATTCTCTTCCTGGAAATCATCACTGCCAACTACATCAGTGAGTTACCATCTCTCTCTCAGAGCTTTCCCTGGAACCAGGTACTCGCTCCTCAAGGGCCCTCGTTCCCAGACTTGCCCCGTATTCTCTTCCTGGAAATCATCACTGCCAACTACATCAGTGAGTTACCATCGCTCTCTCAGAGCTTTCCCTGGAACCAGGTACTCGCTCCTCGAGGGCCCCCGTTCCCAGACTTGCTCCCTATTCTCTTCCTAGAAATCATCACTGCCAACTACATCAGTGAGTTACCATCGCTCTCTCAGAGCTTTCCCTGGAACCAGGTACTCGCTCCTCGAGGGCCCTCGTTCCCAGACTTGCTCCGTATTCTCTTCTGCCTGGAAGTCATCGCTGCCAACTACATCAGTGAGTTACCATCGCTCTCTCAGAGCTTTCCCTGGAACCAGGTACTCGCTCCTCGAGGGCTCCCGTTCCCAGACTTGCTCCCTATTCTCTTCCTGGAAATCATCACTGCCAACTACATCAGTGAGTTACCATCGCTCTCTCAGAGCTTTCCCTGGAACCAGGTACTCGCTCCTCGAGGGCCCTCGTTCCCAGACTTGCTCCCTATTCTCTTCCTGGAAATCATCACTGCCAACTACATCCGTGAGTTACCATCGCTCTCTCAGAGCTTTCCCTGGAACCAGGTACTCGCTCCTCGAGGGCCCTCGTTCCCAGACTTGCTCCCTATTCTCTTCCTGGAAATCATCACTGCCAACTACATCAGTGAGTTACCATCTCTCTCTCAGAGCTTTCCCTGGAACCAGGTACTCGCTCCTCGAGGGCCCTCGTTCCCAGACTTGCTCCGTATTCTCTTCCTGGAAATCATCACTACCAACTACATCAGTGAGTTACCATCGCTCTCTCAGAGCTTTCCCTGGAACCAGGTACTCGCTCCTCGAGGGTCTATACTTTCCAGCTCCTGGGCTTCTATGAGACATTGTGTGAGTGTTACCATCAGGTTCAGTACATGAACTCTGCATTCCCTGCCTACTCACTATATTTCAGTTTCTCTTCAGCTCAGCCTCCAGGGATCGCTGTTCCAGTATCTGAGGGACTACAGCCCAGCCGGGTGCTTCCAGCTCACTACTGCCACCTCTGGTGGTTCAGTATACTGTCTAATAAAAGAACTAGTGTGTGTCTGTCTCCTAACTCTGAGCCTGACCCGTGGTCCCTCTCGCGATCTTCCCCCGGGGATGCGGTCATCTGCCACCGGTCGAAGGATCCACCCACAAGTTTCCTAAATAACTACAGATTGCTAACTCTGAACAAAAATGCAAAGGACTGTGAGTACCTTCAAACCTGCACTAAACATCCCGATTTCCAGGCACAAGATGTGTGCATCAGGTGAGAGGAATATCAGGTTCTGTAACAAAACAGATGTGTGATGATGGCCTCGGCCTGTCACTAATATTTTACCCCAAAGTATATCGCTGGGGAACAATGTTTAACATAACATAACATAATTCCTGTTATGTGCAAACTCGCAGCTATCATAAAAGATTCCATAATACTTGGGGATCGTATTTATCTTGGCGTAAACCACCTGTTTAACAAAATGACGGGACTCAATCTGTAAATTGTATAGACAATGTTTATTATGATGGCAGATGTGGATTATAATATTGCGTTTAGGTTTCATCTCCTAAGCCCAAATGCTTAAGTACATTATGGGCCAGATTTTATAACCTGTCATTAAAATCATCCATTGTACCTGAAGACTGGAGGATAGCTAATTTAACCCCAATATTTAAAAAGGGCTCCAGGGGCGATCCGGGAAACTACAGACCGGTTAGCCTAACTTCAGTGCCAGGAAAATAGTGGAAAGTGTTCTAAACATCAAAATCACAGAACATATATAAAGACATGGTTTAATGGAACAAAGTCAGCATGGCTTTACCCAGGGCAAGTCTTGCCTCACAAATCTGCTTCACATTTTTGAAGGAGTTAATAAACATGTGGATAAAGGTGAACCGGTAGATATAGTATACTTGGATTTTCAGAAGGCGTTTGACAAAGTTCCTCATGAGAGGCTTCAAGGAAAAGTAAAAAGTCATGGGATAGGTGGCGATGTCCTTTCGTGGATTGCAAACTGGCTAAAAGACAGGAAACAGAGAGTAGGATTAAATGGGCAATTTTCTCAGTGGAAGGGAGTGGACAGTGGAGTGCCTCAGGGATCTGTATTGGGACCCTTACTGTTCAATATATTTATAAATGATCTGGAAAGAAATACGACGAGTGAGATAATCAAATTTGCAGGGTACTGGTGGTTGGTGGGGATTTTAATACCTTACGAGACCCTGAGTGGGATAGAATTTCGGCAATGGGATAGAATTTCGGCGATAGCCAGTAAGGAACTTCAGGCTTTGGAAAAATCCTTGCACTTAGTGGATTCATGGAGGACACTACATCCTTTTGAAAAAGATTTCTCTCATATTTCTAGAGCGCATGCGACTCAGTCCTGCCTGGATTATTTTTTTGTAAGTGCCCATTATTTTTCTAAAATCGCTACCGCTGGAATGGGAGATATTGTAATTTCTGACCATGCGCCTATATGGCTGGAATTGACGGCCATCCCCGCTGATACTGTACCGTGCCATTGGCGTTATCCCTATTTTTTGGCAGAGGATGGTTCTTTTCAGGCTTACATTCGGGAGAGGTGGGAGGATTTTGCAGCACTTAACGCACAACATCGTAATGACCCCGTTTTATTCTGGCAAACCGCCAAGACGGTAATAAGGGGAGATATAATTTCCTATGTTGCCCATTGGAGGAAATCCCTAGATAAGAGGCTCCTACTTCTTGGTGCACAATTACAAAAGGCCAAACGAGCCCTTGTGGCATCGCTGTCCCCTCAACTTCGAGCTACATACATCTCCCTGCAAACGACGTTGAACTCTCTCCTTCATCAGCGGGGAAAAAAGAGTGTCTTATACTACCAATTTAAGTTGTATCAATTTGGGAACAAGTCGGGGAAGATGTTAGCCAACTTGATCAGATCAGCCAAGGGTTCGCGTGCTATTCCGGCAATCCGGAATTCCCAGGGCCAGATAGTTAATAACACACGTGACATCTTAACAACTTTTCAGGAATATTATACTTCCTTATATCAATCGGAGGGGTGGCATCCAGACAATTGGAGCGAATTTTGTACAAAGTTTAATCTTCCTTCGATTACCGTAGCTCAACAGCGTTGGTTGAATGAACCTATCACGGGGGAAGAAGTTCGGCTAGCCATTCACCAAGCTAAAAAGCTTAAGACGCCTGGGCCGGATGGCTTCAGCTCTGAGTTTTTTAAATGTCTGGTGGACCCTCCTTTGGTGTTCCACAGACTGATTGATCAAGGCTCATTTCCCACTCATGGTAATGTAGCCCATGTAACCTTGATCCCAAAGCCGGGTAAAGATATTGTTACCGTTCGCGTATCGCCCTATCTCATTGTTGAATGTCGATCATAAACTTTTAACTAAAATTATGGCGGATCGTCTGGGGAATATTTTGTCGACATTCATCCAGGCTAATCAGGTGGGTTTTGTCAAAAAACGCTACGCTTTGATGAATCTCAGGCGGGTGGCAGCCGCGACGATGCTTTGTCAGCGTTCGGATATTCCATTCCTGGTGGTGAGCCTAGACGCTGAAAAAGCATTTGATCGGGTTGAATGGAGTTTTATGTTTCAGTTGCTTGCCTCTATGGGATTCCAGGGTTTCTTTTTCCAGGTTATTAAATTGCTTTATCATGACCCCATGGCTTCCATATTGGCGAATGGGATGCTCTCTTCTCCTTTCTCAGTGAGGCATGGTACACGTCAAGGCTGCCCACTATCTCCTCTTTTGTTTTTGCTTACTATGGAACCCTTGCTTAAGAACATAAGAACATAAGAAAATGCCATACTGGGTCAGACCAAGGGTCCATCAAGCCCAGCATCCTGTTTCCAACAGTGGCCAATCCAGGCCATAAGAACCTGGCAAGTACCCAAAAACTAAGTCTATTCCATGTAACCATTGCTAATGGCAGTGGCTATTCTCTAAGTGAACTTAATAGCAGGTAATGGACTTCTCCTCCAAGAACTTATCCAATCCTTTTTTAAACACGAACCACATTCTCTGGCAACAAATTCCAGAGTTTAATTGTGCGTTGAGTAAAAAAGAACTTTCTCCGATTAGTTTTAAATGTGCCCCATGCTAACTTCATGGAGTGTCCCCTAGTCCTTCTTCTATCCGAAAGAGTAAATAACCGATTCACATCTACCCGTTCTAGACCTCTCATGATTTTAAACACCTCTATCATATCCCCCCTCAGTCGTCTCTTCTCCAAGCTGAAAAGTCCTAACCTCTTTAGTCTTTCCTCATAGGGAGTTGTTCCATTCCCCTTATCATTTTGGTAGCCCTTCTCTGTACCTTCTCCATCGCAATTATCTTTTTTGAGATGCGGCGACCAGAATTGTACACAGTATTCAAGGTGCGGTCTCACCATGGAGCGATACAGAGGCATTATGACATTTTCCGTTTTATTCATCATTCCTTTTCTAATAATTCCCAACATTCTGTTTGCTTTTTTGACTGCCGCAGCACACTGAACCGACGATTTCAATGTGTTATCCACTATGACACCTAGATCTCTTTCTTGGGTTGTAGCACCTAATATGGAACCCAACATCGTGTAATTATAGCATGGATTATTTTTCCCTATATGCATCACCTTGCACTTATCCACATTAAATTTCATCTGCCATTTGGATGCCCAATTTTCCAGTCTCACAAGGTCTTCCTGCAATTTATCACAATCTGCTTGTGATTTAACTACTCTGCACAATTTTGTGTCATCTGCAAATTTGATTATCTCACTCGTCATATTTCTTTCCAGATCATTTATAAATATATTGAACAGTAAGGGTCCCAATACAGATCCCTGAGGCACTCCACTGTCCACTCCCTTCCACTGAGAAAATTGTCCATTTAATCCTACTCTCTGTTTCCTGTCTTTTAGCCAGTTTGCAATCCACGAAAGGACATTGCCACCTATCCCATGACTTTTTACTTTTCCTAGAAGCCTCTCATGAGGAACTTTGTCAAACGCCTTCTGAAAATCCAAGTATACTATATCTACCGGTTCACCTTTATCCACATGTTTATTAACTCCTTCAAAAAGTGAAGCAGATTTGTGAGGCAAGACTTGCCCTGGGTAAAGCCATGCTGACTTTGTTCCATTAAACCATGTCTTTCTATATGTTCTGTGATTTTGATGTTTAGAACACTTTCCACTATTTTTCCTGGCACTGAAGTCAGGCTAACCGGTCTGTAGTTTCCCGGATCACCCCTGGAGCCCTTTTTAAATATTGGGGTTACATTTGCTATCCTCCAGTCTTCAGGTACAATGGATGATTTTAATGATAAGTTACAAATTTTTACTAATAGGTCTGAAATTTCATTTTTTAGTTCCTTCAGAACTCTGGGGTGTATACCATCCGGTCCAGGTGATTTACTACTCTTCAGTTTGTCAATCAGGCCTACCACATCTTCTAGGTTCACCGTGATTTGATTCAGTCCATCTGAATCATTACCCATGAAAATCTTCTTCATTACGGGGTACCTCCCCAACATCCTCTTCAGTAAACACCGAAGCAAAGAAATCATTTAATCTTTCCGCAATGGCCTTATCTTCTCTAAGTGCCCCTTTAACCCCCCCGATCATCTAACGGTCCAACTGACTCCCTCACAAGCTTTCTGCTTCGGATATATTTAAAAAAGTTTTTACTGTGAGTTTTTGCCTCTACAGCCAACTTCTTTTCAAATTCTCTCTTAGCCTGTCTTATCAATGTCTTACATTTAACTTGCCAATGTTTATGCTTTATCCTATTTCTTCTGTTGGATCCTTCTTCCAATTTTTGAATGAAGATCTTTTGGCTAAAATAGCTTCTTTCACCTCCCCTTTTAACCATGCCGGTAATCGTTTTGCCTTCTTTCCACCTTTCTTAATGTGTGGAATACATCTGGACTGTGCTTCTAGAATGGTATTTTTTAACAATGACCACGCCTCTTGGACATTTTTTACTTTTGTAGCTGCTCCTTTCAGTTTTTTTTCTAACAATTTTTCTCATTTTATCAAAGTTTCCCTTTTGAAAGTTTAGCACGAGAGCCTTGGATTTGCACACTGTTCCTTTTCCAGTCATTAAATCAAATTTGATCATATTATGATCACTATTGCCAAGCGGCCCCACCACCGTTACCTCTCTCACCAAGTCCTGTGCTCCACTGAGAATTAGATCTAAAATTGCTCCCTCTCTCGTCGGTTCCTGAACCAATTGCTCCATAAAGCTATCATTTATTCCATCCAGGAACGTTATCTCTCTAGCGTGACCCGATGATACATTTACCCAGTCTATATTGGGGTAATTGAGTCTCCCATTATTACTGCACTACCAATTTGGTTAGCTTCCCTAATTTCTCTTAGCATTTCACTGTCCATCTCACCATCTTGACCAGGTGGACGGTAATATACCCCTATCACTGTAGTCTTCCCTGATACACAAGGGATTTCTACCCTCGAATACAGGCATCTACCCTCGAATACAGGCATCCGCGAGTATTCAAGGAGTGCAGTTCTATTCCCCGACGCAGAAAGAGATTTTTAAATACTCTGCTTTTGCAGACGATGTATTGGTTTTTTTGACCTCCCTGGAGAAATCTCTATCGGCACTTTTGGATTTGTTTCATGAGTTCGGCTCCTTTTCAGGTTTGAAAATTAACTGGGATAAATCAGAAGCTCTGGCATACCCATCCACCCTTAGGGAACGATGGTCGGGATGTTTTCCCCTCCAGTGGGCAACAGAATCTCTCAAATATTTGGGTTTTTTTTATTTCTACGGCTGTGCAAAAGACCTACTCCTTAAATATTCCTCGTCTAATAACTCTGACAAGGGATAAATTGGGCCAGTGGCGTGATCTTCCCATCTCTCTTGAGGGCCGTATTAACTTATTCAAAATGGTTCTCCTGTCTAAATGGCTCTACATGCTGCAGAATTTCCCACTTCTACTCACCAAAAATGACCTGGGGGCGGTTGATAAACTACTTCGTATATTTTTGTGGAAGGGCAAGAGGGCTCGAATTCCATTGCGCTGGTTCAAACAGAAATGGGGCTTGGGTGGAATGGGAGTCCCAGACCTACTTCGCTATAATGTTGCGGCCAATTTGCGTATAACTCCGGACTGGATCTCCCCAGATTCACAGTTTGTATCCACGGTGGCGGAGCATACGTTGGTAGACCCCCTAGATTTACATTATGTGCTTATGTACCCGGGTAAAGCACTTTCTCGAGAATTGAGCCTGGATCTGCTAATAGCGCCAATTCGCCATGCATGGCATTTTTCCACTAAGCAAATGGGATTGCCCACCTTTTGTGCTTTTCTGGTGCCCATTATCGGTAATCCTGACTTTTCACCGGGCTCCCAATCTCGAGTATTTAGAGACTGGCGAGCTAAGGGTCTCAATCTGTTAGGCCATATCTTTGATACCGCGGGGCGGGTGCTATCTTTCACAGAGCTAAAACATTTATATGGGCTATTGGAGGTTCATATATTTAGTTACCTACAACTTCGACACTATGTCACCTCCATCCTCTCGCCTCAAAAACTAACATCCCATCTTCAAAACGTTAGTTTTTTTATGTTGGACAACCCGCGTGGACTGTCCTTATCACATTATTATCAGAGGCTGCTTAAAGGGCTGGCGCCAGATTCTTACCAAATTTCGGTGGAACGCTGGAATAGGGATGGAGTGTTTCAGGTACCGGTAGCAGTGTATAAGGCTTGTGTGGCAAATTTGACCAAGCTCACTAATGCAATGTATTTTAGGGAAATGCAGTTCAAGTTGCTTCGTAGGGCATACGTAACTCCGCAAATAGCCTTTCATGCCCAGCTGACTTCTACTGCATCCTGTCCAAAATGACAATCCCCCACAAGGACCCTCTCCCATGTTTTCTGGGCATGTCCAGGCATTCAAAAGTTCTGGGGGAGTGTTGTGGGATATCTGCGGCGATTGTTGGGGATTAATCTTCCTTTATCTCCCTATATTATTTTATTCGATTGTATGCCTCGCCCGCTGGTTCGTGTACAAAGCCTGGGGTAATTCCTGAAAAAAGCCTTCGCGGTTGGAAAGAAAGTTGTGCTTATTACTTGGAGAGGCTCAGCCTTCCCCTCTTTTTGGGTGTGGCGTAATCACCTACATCATATGCTGCAAATGGATAACATGGCTTTCAAGACCAGTCCACAGAAACGCCGACGCTTCATTCAGGTTTGGAATAGCTACCTACAGGCTCTACCGCATCGGGCAAGGAGTTTGATCTTGAATGATTAATTCGGAAATTGGACCATATACCCTCGTTACTTGTGGACAATATGGGACTTTCTTTATATAGAGGCGGAAGGTTGGGATGGGGGGCTGGGGGATGGGAATGGGGGGAAAGTAATTCTCAATGACAGCCTAGTATGAATACAGATATAGTTTGGAGTATTGGGGATGTATAAGGAACAATATATCCCTGATACATGCTTGTTACTTAAATGTTTGATTTAAAAAAACAAAAAAA
>NW_021820374.1:0-41335 GCF_901001135.1 Rhinatrema bivittatum
GTGCATCTTTTGATGAGGCAGTAGCATTAGTTAGGAGAGCTGGGGGGAGGGGTCTGCTGTAAACAACTTCATCCCTAGGGAATGGGGATTCAGTCCTGGGTGCATCTTTTGATGAGGCAGTAGCATTAGTTAGGAGAGCTGGGGGGAGGGGTCTGCTGTAAACAACTTCATCCCTAGGGAATGGGGATCAGTCCTGGGTGCATCTTTTGATGAGGCAGTAGCATTAGTTAGGAGAGCTGGGGGGGAGGGGTCTGCTGTAAACAACTTCATCCCTAGGGAATGGGGATCAGTCCTGGGTGCATCTTTTGATGAGGCAGTAGCATTAGTTAGGAGAGCTGGGGGGAGGGGTCTGCTGTAAACAACTTCATCCCTAGGGAATGGGGTTCAGTCCTGGGTGCATCTTTTGATGAGGCAGTAGCATTAGTTAGGAGAGCTGGGGGGAGGGGTCTGCTGTAAACAACTTCATCCCTAGGGAATGGGGATCAGTCCTGGGTGCATCTTTTGATGAGGCAGTAGCATTAGTTAGGAGAGCTGGGGGGAGGGGTCTGCTGTAAACAACTTCATCCCTAGGGAATGGGGATCAGTCCTGGGTGCATCTTTTGATGAGGCAGTAGCATTAGTTAGGAGAGCTGGGGGGAGGGGTCTGCTGTAAACAACTTCATCCCTAGGGAATGGGGATTCAGTCCTGGGTGCATCTTTTGATGAGGCAGTAGCATTAGTTAGGAGAGCTGGGGGGAGGGGTCTGCTGTAAACAACTTCATCCCTAGGGAATGGGGTTCAGTCCTGGGTGCATCTTTTGATGAGGCAGTAGCATTAGTTAGGAGAGCTGGGGGGGAGGGGTCTGCTGTAAACAACTTCATCCCTAGGGAATGGGGTTCAGTCCTGGGTGCATCTTTTGATGAGGCAGTAGCATTAGTTAGGAGAGCTGGGGGGAGGGGTCTGCTGTAAACAACTTCATCCCTAGGGAATGGGGATCAGTCCTGGGTGCATCTTTTCATGAGGCAGTAGCATTAGTTAGGAGAGCTGGGGGGAGGGGTCTGCTGTAAACAACTTCATCCCTAGGGAATGGGGTTCAGTCCTGGGTGCATCTTTTGATGAGGCAGTAGCATTAGTTAGGAGAGCTGGGGGGAGGGGTCTGCTGTAAACAACTTCATCCCTAGGGAATGGGGATTCAGTCCTGGGTGCATCTTTTGATGAGGCAGTAGGATTAGTTAGGAGAGCTGGGGGGAGGGGTCTGCTGTAAACAACTTCATCCCTAGGGAATGGGGATTCAGTCCTGGGTGCATCTTTTGATGAGGCAGTAGCATTAGTTAGGAGAGCTGGGGGGGAGGGGTCTGCTGTAAACAACTTCATCCCTAGGGAATGGGGTTCAGTCCTGGGTGCATCTTTTGATGAGGCAGTAGCATTAGTTAGGAGAGCTGGGGGGAGGGGTCTGCTGTAAACAACTTCATCCCTAGGGAATGGGGTTCAGTCCTGGGTGCATCTTTTGATGAGGCAGTAGCATTAGTTAGGAGAGCTGGGGGGAGGGGTCTGCTGTAAACAACTTCATCCCTAGGGAATGGGGTTCAGTCCTGGGTGCATCTTTTGATGAGGCAGTAGCATTAGTTAGGAGAGCTGGGGGGAGGGGTCTGCTGTAAACAACTTCATCCCTAGGGAATGGGGTTCAGTCCTGGGTGCATCTTTTGATGAGGCAGTAGCATTAGTTAGGAGAGCTGGGGGGAGGGGTCTGCTGTAAACAACTTCATCCCTAGGGAATGGGGATTCAGTCCTGGGTGCATCTTTTGATGAGGCAGTAGCATTAGTTAGGAGAGCTGGGGGGGAGGGGTCTGCTGTAAACAACTTCATCCCTAGGGAATGGGGTTCAGTCCTGGGTGCATCTTTTGATGAGGCAGTAGCATTAGTTAGGAGAGCTGGGGGGAGGGGTCTGCTGTAAACAACTTCATCCCTAGGGAATGGGGTTCAGTCCTGGGTGCATCTTTTGATGAGGCAGTAGCATTAGTTAGGAGAGCTGGGGGGGGGGGGTCTGCTGTAAACAACTTCATCCCTAGGGAATGGGGATCAGTCCTGGGTGCATCTTTTGATGAGGCAGTAGCATTAGTTAGGAGAGCTGGGGGGAGGGGTCTGCTGTAAACAACTTCATCCCTAGGGAATGGGGTTCAGTCCTGGGTGCATCTTTTGATGAGGCAGTAGCATTAGTTAGGAGAGCTGGGGGGGAGGGGTCTGCTGTAAACAACTTCATCCCTAGGGAATGGGGTTCAGTCCTGGGTGCATCTTTTCATGAGGCAGTAGCATTAGTTAGGAGAGCTGGGGGGAGGGGTCTGCTGTAAACAACTTCATCCCTAGGGAATGGGGATCAGTCCTGGGTGCATCTTTTCATGAGGCAGTAGCATTAGTTAGGAGAGCTGGGGGGAGGGGTCTGCTGTAAACAACTTCATCCCTAGGGAATGGGGATCAGTCCTGGGTGCATCTTTTCATGAGGCAGTAGCATTAGTTAGGAGAGCTGGGGGGAGGGGTCTGCTGTAAACAACTTCATCCCTAGGGAATGGGGATCAGTCCTGGGTGCATCTTTTCATGAGGCAGTAGCATTAGTTAGGAGAGCTGGGGGGAGGGGTCTGCTGTAAACAACTTCATCCCTAGGGAATGGGGATCAGTCCTGGGTGCATCTTTTGATGAGGCAGTAGCATTAGTTAGGAGAGCTGGGGGGAGGGGTCTGCTGTAAACAACTTCATCCCTAGGGAATGGGGTTCAGTCCTGGGTGCATCTTTTGATGAGGCAGTAGCATTAGTTAGGAGAGCTGGGGGGGGGGTCTGCTGTAAACAACTTCATCCCTAGGGAATGGGGATTCAGTCCTGGGTGCATCTTTTGATGAGGCAGTAGCATTAGTTAGGAGAGCTGGGGGGGAGGGGTCTGCTGTAAACAACTTCATCCCTAGGGAATGGGGTTCAGTCCTGGGTGCATCTTTTGATGAGGCAGTAGCATTAGTTAGGAGAGCTGGGGGGAGGGGTCTGCTGTAAACAACTTCATCCCTAGGGAATGGGGATCAGTCCTGGGTGCATCTTTTGATGAGGCAGTAGCATTAGTTAGGAGAGCTGGGGGGAGGGGTCTGCTGTAAACAACTTCATCCCTAGGGAATGGGGTTCAGTCCTGGGTGCATCTTTTGATGAGGCAGTAGCATTAGTTAGGAGAGCTGGGGGGGAGGGGTCTGCTGTAAACAACTTCATCCCTAGGGAATGGGGTTCAGTCCTGGGTGCATCTTTTGATGAGGCAGTAGCATTAGTTAGGAGAGCTGGGGGGAGGGGTCTGCTGTAAACAACTTCATCCCTAGGGAATGGGGATCAGTCCTGGGTGCATCTTTTGATGAGGCAGTAGCATTAGTTAGGAGAGCTGGGGGGAGGGGTCTGCTGTAAACAACTTCATCCCTAGGGAATGGGGTTCAGTCCTGGGTGCATCTTTTGATGAGGCAGTAGCATTAGTTAGGAGAGCTGGGGGGAGGGGTCTGCTGTAAACAACTTCATCCCTAGGGAATGGGGTTCAGTCCTGGGTGCATCTTTTGATGAGGCAGTAGCATTAGTTAGGAGAGCTGGGGGGGAGGGGTCTGCTGTAAACAACTTCATCCCTAGGGAATGGGGTTCAGTCCTGGGTGCATCTTTTGATGAGGCAGTAGCATTAGTTAGGAGAGCTGGGGGGAGGGGTCTGCTGTAAACAACTTCATCCCTAGGGAATGGGGTTCAGTCCTGGGTGCATCTTTTGATGAGGCAGTAGCATTAGTTAGGAGAGCTGGGGGGAGGGGTCTGCTGTAAACAACTTCATCCCTAGGGAATGGGGTTCAGTCCTGGGTGCATCTTTTGATGAGGCAGTAGCATTAGTTAGGAGAGCTGGGGGGGGGGGTCTGCTGTAAACAACTTCATCCCTAGGGAATGGGGATCAGTCCTGGGTGCATCTTTTGATGAGGCAGTAGCATTAGTTAGGAGAGCTGGGGGGAGGGGTCTGCTGTAAACAACTTCATCCCTAGGGAATGGGGTTCAGTCCTGGGTGCATCTTTTCATGAGGCAGTAGCATTAGTTAGGAGAGCTGGGGGGAGGGGTCTGCTGTAAACAACTTCATCCCTAGGGAATGGGGTTCAGTCCTGGGTGCATCTTTTGATGAGGCAGTAGCATTAGTTAGGAGAGCTGGGGGGAGGGGTCTGCTGTAAACAACTTCATCCCTAGGGAATGGGGTTCAGTCCTGGGTGCATCTTTTGATGAGGCAGTAGCATTAGTTAGGAGAGCTGGGGGGGAGGGGTCTGCTGTAAACAACTTCATCCCTAGGGAATGGGGATCAGTCCTGGGTGCATCTTTTGATGAGGCAGTAGCATTAGTTAGGAGAGCTGGGGGGGAGGGGTCTGCTGTAAACAACTTCATCCCTAGGGAATGGGGTTCAGTCCTGGGTGCATCTTTTGATGAGGCAGTAGCATTAGTTAGGAGAGCTGGGGGGAGGGGTCTGCTGTAAACAACTTCATCCCTAGGGAATGGGGATCAGTCCTGGGTGCATCTTTTGATGAGGCAGTAGCATTAGTTAGGAGAGCTGGGGGGAGGTTTGGCCAAGGCAGATATTGAATCAGCATTTCAGTTACTGCGCCTGTATCCCTCCGGTTTTCCGTTGATAGGATTTGATTTTCAGAACAAATACTTTGTTGATCGTTGCCTTCCCCTGGGATGTGCCATTTCTTGTGCATATTGTGAGGCTTTCAGTTCTTTTGTTCATTGCCTGACGGTCCAGGTAAAAGGGCAGAATACCAGGTTGCATTATTTGGATAATTTTTTTTTTTTCAATGTACTTTTTTATTAATAGGGAAGCGGTAAACAAAACACCAAACAGGCACGCGGAACATATAACAGAAGGTGAAATCCAACCATCCACAGTGACATATCCAAAATGAAGTCCCACAATGCCACCCATCCCTAATTTTCTTTTTTCCACCAGAACTCCCCTACTCGAGAACCCACACACACACCACAACCAACCCACATTCACATCTTAATCACCCCTCGCCCCCTCGTTGGATAACCATTGCAGGGTGTAACCATTAAGGCGCAGTCCATCTTGCAGAGATATAGGGAAGGCACTGAAACAAGTGTCCCAGCAGGTACAGCAGAGTTTGTCTGGTCGCCGCTTACCAGTCTTTCCAATTGTGCGAGGGAAGCCATCCTGCCAAACCAGGTATCGATTGTGGGGACGGCTAATGGCTCCGTCCAAACGGCGAGAATAGTCCGGCAGGCCATCATAATAGCCACCCGCTCAAATTTAGCCTTGGATCGGCTGCCGGGCACCAGTCTAAGCGATGCACAGGTGAGTACCACACATCCAGTGACGCTGAGAGGAACTCCAATACAGGCCCCCACCACTGCCAGCACCGCCTGCCAAAAGGACCGAAGTAGCGGACATTCAACCAGCCCGTGGAGCACTGTGCCATCCGCAGTACCTCACTTTGTGCAGCAACTAGTCTCATTTTAAACCGGCGGACATCATCGTAATAGAGGCAGTGCAGAGTTTTAAACTGTAGCTCCCAGAGGCCCAAGTCAGGCAACAATTTATAGAGATCCTGGAACCAGCTCGCCATCTTCCGCTCTGTGATGGGGGACGCCAAAACTCTAGACCACCAGTTAGCCAGGTTTGTAGGAGCGGCATCGCCAAGCTTCTGGCCAAACTTTTTCCAGCCTGTAACAGTGTTTGCCAAGCAAGCGGTGTCAAAGATGGCATCGGCAAACTTTATCTCAGCCTCCAGCATAGGAAGTGTCCAGGTGAGAGAATGCAGATAGTGACAGGCTTGAAGAAAGGCATAAAATTGTTTCGCCGGTAACTGAAAGGTTCGTGCCAGCAAGGTTTGGAAGTCAGAATCATACATGTGAAAAGCAAACATCACCCCGTTCTCTGCCCAGGTCTGAAACACCGGGCTACTATCTCAGCTCAGGAGAAACTCCACATTATTAAGAAAGGGGATCAACAGCGACCGAGCTCCAGACAGGTGATATAGCTTACGCACCCATCGCCACGCTCTTACACAGGGAAATAACAATACTTTGGGGTAGCACGCAATACGGCGCTGCTCCACACGCAATTGAATAAGAACATAAGAAAATGCCATACTGGGGCAGACCAAGGGTCCATCAAGCCCAGCATCCTGTTTCCAACAGTGGCCAATCCAGGCCATAAGAACCTGGCAAGTACCCAAAAACTAAGTCTATTCCATGTAACCATTGCTAATGGCAGTGGCTATTCTCTAAGTGAACTTAATAGCAGGTAATGGACTTCTCCTCCAAGAACTTATCCAATCCTTTTTTAAACACAGCTATACTAACTGCACTAACCACATCCTCTGGCAACAAATTCCAGAGTTTAATTGTGCGTTGAGTAAAAAAGAACTTTCTCCGATTAGTTTTAAATGTGCCCCATGCTAAGTTCATGGAGTGCCCCCTAGTCTTTCTACTATCCGAAAGAGTAAATAACCGATTCACATCTACCCGTTCTAGACCTCTCATGATTTTAAACACCTCTATCATATCCCCCCTCAGCCGTCTCTTCTCCAAGCTGAAAAGTCCTAACCTCTTTAGTCTTTCCTCATACGGGAGCTGTTCCATTCCCCTTATCATTTTGGTAGCCCTTCTCTGTACCTTCTCCATCACAATTATATCTTTTTTGAGATGCGGCGACCAGAATTGTACACAGTATTCAAGGTGCGGTCTCACCATGGAGTGATACAGAGGCATTATGACATTTTCCGTTCTATTAACCATTCCCTTCCTAATAATTCCCAACATTCTGTTTGCTTTTTTGACTGCTGCAGCACACTGAGCTGACTATTTCACACACTGAACCGATGAATAAGATTCAGGGGGAGCCAGGGGTTGACAATCAATCCAACATCCTGGCGTCACAGTAACGGAAAGACCCCGTAAGCCACTCACCTACAAACCGGAGCTGACAGGCTACATTATAAACATAGAAACATAGAAATGACGGCAGAAAAAGACCAAACGGCCCATCCAGTCTGCCCAGCAAGCTACGCACTTTATCCATTTTTATTTCCCTTTTTCTCTCTCCCACCTGTTACTATTGGCTTCCAGTACCCTCCAGCCCTAATTCCCCTCCACCCAATTTAGAGAGCAGCGCCGTATCTGCATCCAAGTGACATCCAGCTCAATCAGGGGTAGCAACCGCTGTAACAAGCAGGCCACACCCTTACCCCATACTCTTACCCACCCCTGTTTTTATTTTTTTGTTTGTTTTTTTATTTTTATTTTTTTGGAGATAGCAGCCCTCCATCCTTCCGCTCCGTGAAGGTGGAATACTAACTACTGGCCACTGGCATCCCGCTCCGTGAATGCCTCTGTGGCTACTGCCGCTCCGTGCAGTGTTTGAATGCCTCCACTTTATTCACGCCCTCTAGACTTGATGGATCCACAGTGTTTATCCCACGCCCCTTTGAAGTCCTTCACAGTTCTGGTCTTCACCACTTCCTCCGGAAGGGCATTCCAGGCATCCACCACTCTCTCCGTGAAGAAATACTTCCTGACATTGGTTCTTAGTCTTCCTCCCCGGAGCCTCAGCTCGTGACCTCTGGTTCTGCTGATTTTTTTCTGGCGGAAAAGGTTTGTCTTTGTCTTTGGATCGTTAAAGTTTTTCAAGTATCTGAAGGTCTGAATCATATCACCCCTGCTCCTCCTTTCCTCCAGGGAGTACATATTGAGATTCTTCAATCTCTCCTCGTATGTCATCCGATGAAGATCCTCCACGTTCCTGGTCGCCCTTCTCTGGACCACCTCCATCCTGTCTCTGTCTCCAGAACTGAGCACAGTACTCCAGGTGTGGCCTCACCAAGGACCTGTACAAGGGGATAATCACTTCCCTTTTCTTACTCGATATTCCTCTCTCTATGCAGCCCAGCATTCTTCTGGCTTTTGCTATCGTCTTGTCGCATTGTTTCGCTGACTTCATATCATTAGACACTATCACCCCAAGGTCCCTCTCCTGCTCCGTGCACATCAGCCTTTCCCCCTCCCCAAGTGTGGCAAATTAAGCCCCCCATGCTCCCACGGATGCTCCATAGTCACATAGGCTAGCCGCACGCGTTTCCCCCGCCATAAAAAGTGTTGGATGCTGGAGCGCAGGCAGCAGATGTCCCCCACCGTCAACCAGCAAGGGAGCATATATAAAAGGTAAAGAAGTTTGGGCACCAGCACCATCTTAACCAATGCGCATCTGCCAAAAAGTGAGAGCGGCAACGGCTTCCACAAGGCCAATTGAGCTTGGAACTTGGCAATGCAGGGAGAGATATTTAAGGGATATAACTGCTGCAGGTCCCTCGGAATCCAAACCCCTAGATACTTAATTTTACCAGAGGCCCACTGAAAGGGAAATGACCCTCCCCATGTTTCTGGAAGGTGTGCGTTTAAGGCCAAGGCCTCCGATTTAGCATAATTGATTTTGAGACCGGCAACCATGTGGAAACGGTCAAACAGGTTAATAATAGCGGGCACGCTAGTTCTGGGCCACCCAACAAATAGTAGAAGGTCTTCTGCAAACAGAGCCATTTTGAGAGGATGCCCATCCACACTAATCCCACATATAGCCCGCTCCTGTCTGAGGCATATGGCCAGGGGCTCCAAGGCCAGGACAAATAACAAAGAGGAAAGGTGGCAGCCCTGTCGGACTCCACAATGGATAGGAAAAGCCATCGTAGGCAGGCCGTTGAGCAAAATAGTAGCACTGGGATTGCTGTAAAGGGTGCGCAACCCCATTGCAAATAAATACCTGAGAAACCATACTGCTGTAGCACCCAAAACATATACTCCCATGAAAGAGAATCAAAAGCCTTTTCAGCATCTAGGCTTAAGATCAGTGCTTCGGCTTCAGCTTGGTAACTCAGAGCCGCTAACAAGCGTCGGACATTTTGCACCCCTTGACGTCCCGTTATAAACCCGGTCTGGTGCTCATGAATAAGACACGGTAAAATAGTAGATAGCCGGGCGGCTAGGACTGAGGCAAGAATTTTAACATCCACATTTAGCAACGAAATAGGGCGATAGGACCCTACCTCCAGAGGATATTTACCCGGTTTAGGGAGAACCACAATAACAGACTGATTAGAAACCGCCTGAAGGGTGTTAGTACAAAATAAGTCACTATAGTAGGATTGCAGGGGAGTTAGTAATCCAAAGCTGAGAATTTTATAATACTCTGACCCAAACTCATCCTGCCCTGCTGCATTACCGAGCTTAAGTTTCCGAATGACGGCATAGATTTCCTGATTATCAATAGGGCAGTTCACCATAGCCAGCTGGTCCTGTGCAAGGCGAGGCCAAGGAAGCCTGCGAAACAGCAGTTCTGCCACCTCCGTACTCATAAATTTGGTATCATACAGAGATGTATAATATTCTAAGAACCTGGCTGCAATGGCATCAGGAGCGGTCTGATGCACCCCCTGCCTGTCTCGAATACCCACTACGGATGTTCGTTGTCCCCGAGGCAGAACTAAGTGAGACATAAGCCGGCTGGCCCAGTTGCCATATTTATATAATTGGTACCGATAATACCTGAGGAACTTCGATGCTCGTTGATGTAATAAGCTATTTAAGGCCTCCCGAGCCCGATCTAAAAGAGCTTTAGCATCAGCTGACATGTCCCGCATGTGAGCACTTTGCGCATTTTTAAGGACCTCAGTGAGTCTTAGAATTTCCGCATTGCATCACCGGTTTCTCTTAGCCACGTAAGCGATTACCTCCCCTCGCATGACCACCTTCCCAGCCTCCCACACCGTCGTAGGGGATACAACAGGAGTCGTATTAAATTTGACATACTCCTTCCAGCGCGCTTGTAAATACCCATGGAAAGCCTTATCCAGGTAAATGTCAGGCCGCATACGCCAGGAGAACGGGGGTCGAATTCCTACTGAAGGACCATTAACACAGGAGCATGGTCTGACAGGGAGATAGTTCCTATGGTAGCGTTTTTAACCTTAGAGAAGAACTGATCTGAGACAAGCAAATAGTCCAGCCTAGAGTACACATTGTGCGGATGGGAAAAAAAGGTAAAATCGCGGTCTTGGGGATGGAGTACCCGCCAGACATCTAGCAAATGTAGTTCCTGGCACAGCAGGTTGATACCCTCTGTACTGTCAGTCCCAGTGAGAAGTTTGGGAGGGGCATTGTCTAGTTGTCTATTTGCGACAATGTTAAAATCTCCGCTCATCACTAGGCTGTAATCAAAAAAATCAGTCAGTATATTGTTCAAGAAAGCAAAAAACCCATGGGAGTATACATTAGGGGCGTAAACAGTACCGAAAACAATCCTATGTTGATACAAAGTGCCTGCCGCTATAACGTACTGGCCTTCCTCATCCTGAGAGGTACGCTCAAGCTGAAACGGCAAGTTTTTATGAATAAGGATGGCAACCCCCCTCTGCCGTCGGTTATAAGACGAGTAGTAAGATTGACCCACCCAATCTCTCCGTAATTTTGATTGCTCCCCATCCCCTAAGTGGGTTTCTTGCAGGAGCGCCACCTGTGCTTTCATGTGTTTAAATATAGTATATAATTTAGACCGCTTGACCAGGGAATGGATGCCATCCACATTCATTTTAACAATTTTAACATGTGCCATAATATAGGAGCAACAATAGAGTCAGGAACCGGAGCCCGTCAAGGCCCCTCACTACACCTGCCAGAATTCCCCACGGCCTCCCAGCCTAGGCCCAGTGAGGTAAATATTAAATAGTGCCCCTTGCATTTTTGGAACCTCCTGAGTCCAACTCCCAATTGTCATCCTCCCTCAATCCCCCCCTACTACCACACACACCCACAATCACACCAAACAGCCACACACATCGTATCACAAACAGTAACACCCCCCCTTGCTCCATGAGGTGCAGAGTGGGCCCAGTCCCACTGACGCGGCACCAGAGTCCCCTTCCTCCGGCCCTACTCCCCAACTTTCATTGCACTCGGTCCTAGAGTAAGCGAGGGCCCCAGGGAACAACAACAGTGGTCCAACAAAGGAGTCTGAGAACTGTTGAAGGTCTGGATAAGTAGAGGCAAGTCCACGGACCACGACCTCCTGGGCAGCGCACTAATCAAGGGTCGGGCACTACTCAGGAGCATATCCTCTACTCCCAATGGCCTCTCCGAAATAGCAAAAAAAAGGGGGGTTGGGACGCTGGCCTCCTCAGCCCGTCCATGAATAAATCAAATCAACGTCAGTAAGTGTGGCAAGGCAACAGCGCTCTCAGCAACAAATCTTCAACTACTGAAACTGGAGAAGTGGTTAGCAGTAAGCTAGGAACCATCACCTAGAAGGCTATGAACCTCAGTCCCCTTCCAGCCGAGGAAGGCCCACCAAAAAGCCATCTGCCTCCTTTTTTAAGGTGAAGAAGAGAGTTTTATTGTGCTGGACCAGTAGTTTCATCGGGTAGAGCAGGGCAAACCGGATGCCTCGCTTATGAAGCGCCGTGCATGCGGGAGCCATTAGTTTCCTTTGCGCTGCAGTACTGGCCGAGAAATCATTGAACAACAGTAGCCGGTGGCCTTTGTATTCTACCTCCTTTTTCTGACGGTACGCCCGAAGCAGTTGTGTCTTGTGGTCCCAGTTGAGAATCCTGGCCATTACAGGCCTCAGGCGCCCCGGGCCATCACGAGCTGGGCCCATGCTCGACCCGTTCACATTGGATCTGTTCACCGGTTAAGATGAGGCCCACCTGCTGTGGGAGCCACTGCTCGACCAGATCTTTCAGCTCCCCGTCTCGCACCTCTTCAGGGATGCCAACGATTTTGAGGTTGTTCTGGCGGCCTCTATCTTCCTGCTCCTCCATTTTGGCAAGGAGCTCGCGTTGTCTGCCCTGGAGGTCCACCACGTGGCATTCGGAAGTTGTCAAGCGGTCCCCCAGATCAGAAATAATACCCTCTGCAATGTCTAACCGCTTAGCATGGCCTTCGACTGCCGATTTTATGTCCTCCATCGCCGTCTGCAGTTTATATAAACGGCCATCCAATGCCTCGGTCACTCGCTGCGAAATTGTTTGCAGGGCTTCTTCTATGACAGAGGCCAGCAAGGGCTCCCCCGGCTGAGCTGCCGCGGCCATATTGACTGCACGCAGTCAATGGGGTCGCCGCTCCGATTTGCAGCGGGCGCTCGACCGGTGCATCAACCATGGGACTCCTCGCTGCGGCGGGACTCAGCAGCACCTCAGTCTGCCGACACCAGGAAAGTGCGGTGAAAATGAGTGGTAAAAACTAGTAATATTTACAGTTTCATGGGAGCGGGGCCGCGGAGCTTTCCCCCTTCACTTCCACCTCCTGCACGTCATTGCCGGAAGTCCCCTGGATGAAATTTTATTTGTAGGTCCAGCGGGGTGTTTTTGAGTGTGTGAGGAGCTTTGCAGGATTTTGTTGAGGTAGCCCAGCACTTGGGGGTTCCTATTGCCCATGGTAAGACAGAGGGACTTGTATTGAGGCTCACGATTGGTTTGGCCTCTATTGGAAACAGGATGCTGAGCTTGACGGATCCTTGGTCTGACCCAGCATGGCAAGTTCTTATGTCCTTATGTTCTTAAGAGTGGGCTGGCACGGGGATCACCAAAACATTACCTTCCTTAAATTGTTTCTCATTGTCTTAGCCTTGGCACTGTGGGGCCAGAGACAGCAGGACGGTGCTGTTTTGGTGCAATAACCAGGGGACTGTTGAAGTGATAAATAAACAGTCCATGAGGTGCGAGTTAGTATCTGCACTGTTGCAGGAATTTGTTTAGTTGTGTTTGAAATGGCTTATTAACGCTCGAGCTAGGCATGTGCTGCTGGGGGTGAACCTAATAGCCGATGCCTTTTCTCGTTCCGGCGGCTGGCTCCTCAGGCAGATCAGGAGGAGGCTTCAGTCCTGGAATACCTTTGGTCTCTTGACCTGAAGACGCATGGGCGATGATAAAGACCTCTGTGGTTCCTGCATTTTGGGCAGGATACGTAACAGGAAGAGATGCAGTGATGAGTTTCCTGAGGGCAGTGGGTTGGGGCGAGGGACTGGTTATGGATGAAGTTATACTGAAGTAAATTCTAAAGCGAAGGTTGCTGGGTAATCCTTGAGCTCTGTGTGGGTGTATATAGCTGGTTTCTCCTTCTTTCAGAAGGTGGTGGGGTGGGGTAATCCAGTAGTCAGTTTCATGGTCAGGAAGGCTCTTAGGGTTGGGGAGAGCATGTGGCCCGGTCGTGAAGAAAAGGTGGCTTATTCGGTTGCTGAATTGGTTGTAATCCTGCAGCGTCTGCCTCAATTGTTGGTCGTCTTATGAGGATTTCTGTTCTGATTATCAGTTGTCTTTGCTTTTCTCGAGGCCTTGAGAGTTGGGGAGCTGGTGGCTGAGTCTGCGGCTCGGCCAGGGACGTTGGTGTTATTGAAAGGTAATGTCCGAGTATTTGATGAAGCAGTGAGTTTACTTATTCACAGGTCTAAAGTTGACCAGAGGTGGAAGGGCAGACATTTATGTTGCTTCGGTTAAATTTTGAGTTGACCTTTCTGGTGCATAGTGCCCAGGATATCGTGCATCTGAGACCCGCGGTGGAGGGTCATTTTTTGGTGCATGAGGATGGTTCTCCTCTGATGCAGTTTCAATTTGCCAGGGTCCTTATGCTGGTGATTCAGAGGTTGGGTGGAATGCAGGGGCGTACAAAATGCATTCATTCCATATGAGGGCAGCCACGAGCACAGCTGAGTCTGGCCTGTCTGTGGACAAGATCCGTCAGATTGGGAGGTGGAGTTTGGGAACATTTTATCCTATATTCAACAGGAGATGTAGGGGAGGGGATGGGGGGAGTTTTAATGATTGGCATGCTTTGTTTTACAGGATTTTGAGTGGGCGAGGTTGAGAAGGGGTGTACCTGGCTCATAGGCCACTCCTTTGTGCACTGGGCCCATGGTTGAGCAATGTCGAGGCAGTTTGGTGAACATTTGGGCCTGTCCAGAGAGGGGCAGAGAGTATGTTGGATGGGATTTTATGGTATGAGATGGGGCCACCTAATTCCAGCCATCATGGATCTACTAAGGAGTTGAAAGGAGCCGGAGGTACTGGTGATTCATTTAGGTGGGAATGATTTAGGGTGATGGTCCTGTCATGAATTCATTGGAGTGGCAAGGAAAGACTGGGCCTATTGGATGAATAGTTTAGTGGAAACCAAGTTTGGTTGGTCAGACAGAGTGGGTTAACTTAAGCTTAGGCATTTATCTATTTGGGTGCATGGATTGTGTCACAAGGGGGGTTTAGGGTGCGACACTCTTGGTCGCTGGATGTCTGTCAGGGTTGTTTTGATAAGATGTATTCCCACATCTGTCGGAGGAGGGGATAGATTTTCTCAATAACACTTAGAGAGGCTTTGGAAAGTTTTTTAGGTGAGGGCATGGGCCGCAGTGGGGGTACAGGGGTGTCTGGTATCCCCCTTGTTTGTGATGGTAAACCCGAGCCAAGTTATTACAGCGCATACATCAAATGTGCTGGCAGGGGGCTTAACCCCTGAGAAATGTGCAGCTGGGGGCTTGACCTCTGAGAAATGTGCAGCTGGGGGCTTGACCTCTGAGAAATGTGCAGCTGGGGGCTGCTACACAGGGCAGCTTGAGAGCAGTGAGGTCAGTGCTCAAGCAGCTGGTCCTCTACGGCTGGAGGGGGGAGAGAGGACCCGATTTGGCGGAGGTGGACTGGAAGGGATAGAACCTCACATCGCTGGGGTGTGACACTGGGGGGGGGGGGGGGGGCTCATGTGTGACAGAGTAGGGGTACTGAAGTTTGTAAGGCTCGGATTACTGTTTGGGTTACTAAACTGCAGCCTTTTGTTAATCCAATCTATGTGCTGTGTGATTTGTGCGTTGGGTGTGAGAGGGGAGGTCACAGAAGTCCTGCATTCCCACGTTAGAGGTTACCTCACTCTCCGCACGGTGTTTGCTAGTCTGGGGGAGGGGGGACGGTGGGGGTAAGAGTTTTGTGAGAGCGGGTGGGAGAAAGCCTTGGATTACAACAGTAACCGAAGGGGAAACAGGAGGTTCCCCCCCCCCAACACATTTTACTATAAGGGCGGTGCTTGGCAGGAGGGGGGGCTGCATGGCTCGTCCCACTGGGACAATGTTCATATAATGGGGCAGGGGGTGGACATCAGGCCACTGCCCACAAATGACATTTTTTTTACATTTTTACTGTGCTACTTACCTGGTTATCTTTTGAAGATATTGAGATGAATAGCAAGTTATTCAGCCACACAACATCAGATAACTCAGGCCTGGACGGAAGCAGGTCTAAAGTTATGTGGCTAAGTCAGCAGGGATAGTACAGAATTAGCTAACGTAGCGGGATAATGAAACCCTCTCAGAAATGCCAGGGTGCATGGAGCCCAGAATCCGTCTCTGACACTGCCAGTCTGGGGCACAGGTACCCGGCAGACCCCCAATGGCTGATGCATTTCTTGTATCTCACCCCCAGGGATAAGCACCGGCTTTCCCGAGTCCACCTGGCTAATAACTCTTTATGGACTTTTCCTTCAGGGACTTCTCCAATCCTTTTCTGAAATCCAAATGCTCTGGCAACAGATTCCATCGCTTGATCGTGCCCTGAGTGAAAAATCCTTCCTACGACTTGTTTTAAATCTGCCACTTGCTACTATCATGGGGCGTCCTCTAGTCCTAGTGAAGTTTCAGAGGGTAAATAACCGTTCCCTATTTACCTGTTCCACCCCACTCATGACTTATAAATCCCAATCATATCCCCTTGTCTGTCTTCTCTTCCTCCACAAGTCTCTCTATAGAATATACTTTAAGAACTCACAGATTTACATTTAAAATGTGTTGCAAAGGGCAAGCTTTGCAATATGAAATTTTAGCAAATGTAAGAGAAAGTGACAGAATAAATAAGAGATCGGGGAAGATGGGAGAGAACGGGATCAGGAGCACAAACAGAGGAAGGGGAAGAGAAGAGCAATCTCTCATCTGTACAGACAGATTGCAGATCTGCATCTGAGAAACTCCACATTCTGACTGCTAATGATTTAATGCAAACAAATAAAGCAAAAGTAAGAGACAGAGATTCTTCTACCTCCAAATCTTGTGATCACTTTCTTCAATTGCTGAGGGTATCTCAGTGGGAAATCCATTCTCAGGTCAGTAGAAACAGCCTCTGGTTCTGGAAACTCCACCTTCCGACACCTACAGGTAAGAGAGTCACAGGAAAATTAGTTCCTGTAATACCACGGATCAGTCCAGACCATGGGTTGAGCCTCCTTTCCAGCAGGTTAATTCCTTTGCATGAGACTTACTATTCTCCAAATTTGAAAAGGCTGGAAGCTCCACTGTCTGACTTAATTGGAACACTGAAATGACCTTCGGTAAAAATGACGGAACATAGAAACTCCGGAATCCGAACTCCTCAAAAATTGTTCCATACATGATAGGGCTTGAAGTTCAGAAACCCTTCTGTCTGAACAAATTGTCAGCATGAAAACCACCTTCAAAGTCAGATCTTTTATGATCGTCCTCTTAAGAGGCTCAAAAGGTGCTTCACATATACCCTTGAGGACCAATTTAAGGCAAAAAAAGAACAGATTTTACAAACCGTGGGGTCGCAAATGTTTCGCTCCTTGGAAGAAATGTACCACATCCAGATGTGCAGCCAGAATTTTTCCATGAGCCTTGCCCCGCAAGCAGCCCGAGGCTGATACCTGTACACTCAGGAAACTAAAGGACAAACCTTTCATCAGGCCTCTCTGCAAAAAGACTAGAATCTGCAACCGATGCTCAACTAGGATCATCCCCCTGCTCCGTACACCAAGACTCGAAGATCCTCCAAACCCAGACATACGCCAAGGAAGTAGAGGTCTTGCGAGCTCACAACAGAGTATTTATTTATTTATTTATAACTTTTTTTTATACCGAAGTTCAGGTAACAGAATTACTTATCACTCCGGTTTACATTATAACAAGTAGAAAACAATGACAACATATGTCTTACAATGAACAAGGGAGTGAACAACTTGGATAATATAAGATAACATAACTAGGAACAGTAGCAGTATGCACTATTAGAGCGAGACTAGCACATGGGGAGGGAGGTTTGCTAATGGGGGGGGAGGGGGGAAGGAAGGTTGTTCGTGGAGGGGGGGAGGAGGGAGAAATTTCTTATTGATGAGTAAAAACATGAGCGTAGGTTCTGGACGTCAACAGTATGAAAACAGTCTATGGGAGCTGTGGAAGACTAAGTAAGTTAAGGGAATGCTTGACCGAATAGCCATGTCTTGAGTCTTTTTTTGAACGTGTTGGGGCAATGTATCATCCTTAGCTCCGGAGGAAGCAGATTCCACTGTTTGGGGCCTGCTGTGGATAGAGCTCTTTTACTTAAAGATGTTTTCATGGGAGGTGCATGTAGAGTTCCTCTTTGTGCTAATCTTAGCGGTCGGGAAGACATGTGAAGCTGAAGAGGGATTCTGAGGTCCAGTGGAGTGTTGTTGAATATGGCTTTGTGGGTGATTGATAGAAGTTTAAACAGGATTCAAGATTTGACTGGGAGCCAGTGGAGCTTCTTTAGAATTGGTGTTATATGATCTCTTTTGTTGGATTTAGTGAGACACCTTGCTGTAGCGTTCTGTAACAGTTGAAGAGGCTTTAGGGTGTAGACTGGGAGACCGTGAAGCAGTGAATTACAGTAGTCCATTTTCGAGAAGATGATGGATTGTAACACTGACCTGAAATCGTGAAAATGAAGGAGGGGTCGAAGCCTTTTTAGAACTTGGAGTTTGTAGTAGCACTCTTTAACTGTAGTGTTGATGAAATCAGAAAAGCTCAGATGGTTATTCATGACCACCCCAAGGTTTCTGACCCGTGGGGAGAGAACTGGGAGCGGCGTAAGGTGAGAGCTATTCAATGGAAGGTGAGAGCTATTCAATGGAAGGGTGCCATCTTGAGTGATCAAGAGGAATTCTGTCTTGTCAGTGTTGAGTATCAGGTTAATCTTCTGTGTCCATACGCCAATTTCTTTTAGTTCAATTTTGTGTGATTCCAGACGCATAGTAAGTATGGGGAGTTGACTTTTTTAACTCTATATTTTTTATAAAGCATTGCATGTATTCGATAACACCCTTTTTTAGTTTATTTTTCAGTAAAACGGTGTATTAGTATCCTTCAGTGCTAACATGAATAATGTTACAATTAAATTATTAAAGAAGTGCTGTAACCGTATATTCAGAAAGAACTCGTTTCTTGTAGTAATATTCCAAAGATGACATTAGTATTTTTTTGTTCCGCTTGTCATTCGAGATCGGGATGAGCACATCGTTGCCGCGTCTGGCTATCCGTTATATCCTTATACTCACTAGAATCAATAGTAAAATTACAAAAAAAAGAGATGTATGCTATTTTCATTTTAAAAATAACCTTTGATTACATTCCGAGTTTTTTAGACCATCTCGTTGCGACGCTCCCTTTCATTGACATTTTTTGGCGCCAAACTCATATTTAATTCTGTTTCCAGACGCATAAGAAATATTGTGTGTAAAACTTAAATAAATAGCGTTTCATCAATTAAGTAACTATGTACCCACAAGGTGACACTACTTTTGATACTTCTTTGTTATATGCTGTCGCAGCATTATTTTTATGGTTCCGCACAAGTCACTTTATATTTGTATTACTAAAGAATACCGTGATAACATATCACAAACATAATTAGTTATGATTCTTTTGTATTCCATCTCAAAAGTTTTTGTAAGCACGTTTTTTATATATTTTTTATATATTTAATTTATCCTGAGCACCGCGTTTCGATATCAGTTATAGTTGTTTTACTTTAGTAGCAACACCGTCAGCTAATAATTAAATTTAACAACACTCGGTTCATCGACATTTACAGGAGTTTTGCATTTCACCACTTTTTCTGTTTTCACTTCACTTTTAAATAGATATATGCCTTTTGCACATCACCCACCGTGGTCATTTTTATATCGTTTGATTTTTTACAGTCAGACCGTAACTAAGGGTGCTACTTCATTATAACTGTTCTTGACCATAATCAAAAGTCGTTGTAAGCACTTTCTGTTATATTCGATTGGTTCTGAGCACTATGTTTGGATATTCACTTTAGTAGTAATGTTGTCACAAAACTAATAGCAACATTCGGTCGTTTAACACTCATAGGAGGTTTGCATCTCTATATATGAAATATTACATTTTATGTTAATAGATATACGTCCTTCACAGTTTTATATTATATCACTTTCACATCTCTGTTTATATATTTATATTTTTTACTATATTTTTTTATTTTTTTATTTTTATTTCTTTAGGCATATCACTCACATTTTTTTAAAATAATTCCTTTATTTTTACTGTTAGACCAAGTCTAAGTGTGCTTTTTCTTTCATTAAAATAATTTTTAGTTGAATTTTCAAATTGTTCTTGATTACAATCGAGGAGCTTCCTATCGTTAGACGGATGTAGAACATGTGATTGCATCTATGAATAGAATCAACTTTTGATTTTATTCAATATAAACAAGGAAGGTAATCATAATTTTACTATGTCATATACAATCTTTATATAATAGTTTTTTATTATGATTATATTGATGTTTTTATTGATACTTTGTTTTATATTTAGCCTGTGATGTTATCCAACTGATTAAGCTGACTTAGAAATAGCCATTTCACAGTCTGTTCAGGTATGTTTTATGAAAATTCTTCATGTTAAATTTAAAACACCTGTTTAAGGATCATTTTGTTTTTACGTTTTGATCTAGGTCACCTCTCTGTTTTTCAGTTTTAATGATGTACATTCTTAATCATTTGTTTTTATGTCTATTTAAAGTTTTTTATGCGTCTGTTTTATTTAAAATGATTTTTAGTTATAATTACTTATTGGTATTAATTTTTTAATTGATTTTAATAAGTGTGTTTGATATTTAAATATTTATTTGAAATATTTATTGTCATTCACTATTGTAGCCCCTGAAGCAGCCTCTGATGGGCGAAACTCAGGCCTAGAGTCGGGCAATCAATAAAGAATCTTTTGAAGGACCTTCGGTTACCTCTTTTTTGTTCCTCAGGTTAAGGTTAGACAGGAGTTTGTTAATGGAGAGGAGGCAGGAGTTCCAAAAATGTACGGTCTTTTGAAGTGATTCGGTGATAGGAATAAGGATTTGGACATCATCTGCATATAAGTAATGGGTTAACTTTAGATTGGAAAGGAGATGACAAAGCGGGAGAAGATAGATATTGAATAACGTAGGGGATAGTGAAGAGCCTTGAGGGACCCCTAATGTGGAACTGAACGGTGGTGACTCTTTGCTATTGATCTTAACTTTGTAGTATCTGTTCTGGAGGAAAGATTTGAACCAGTTTAGAGCTTTGTTTTTGATGCCGATCTCGGATAGTCTTTCGATGAGATAATCATGGTTGACCGTGTCAAAGGCGGCCGAAAGATCAAGGAGGATGAGCAAGCAGGGATGTTTGTTTTCTAGATTCATGAGAATGTTGTCTGACAGAGATAAAAGAAGAGTTTCGGTACTGCGGGATTTGCGAAAGCCTAATTGAGCCGGGGAGAGGATGTTGTTATTTTCAAGAAATTCAGAGAGCTGTTTGTTGACTATTCTTTCCAGGATTTTGGCAATGATCGGAAAATTAGCAATCGGGCGGAAATTTGCTGGGTTATCTGTAGAGAGATTTGGGTTTTTTTAATAAGGGTTTTAAAATGGCAAGTTTGAGGGGGTCAGGGACCAGGCCCTGTGATAGAGAGGCGTTGATGATCTGGGTGATAGGCTTAGTGACGTCTTTAGCACAGGTTATGAGAAGGTTAGCTGGAATTGCATCAAGAGGGTGTGAGGATGGCTTGAGTTTCTTTAAAAGGTTTTCAATCTCTAAAGAAGATGTAAGCTCGAAATCCTCTAAGCGGGCCGTTTGTCGCGAGGAGGCTGAGGAAAGTTGAGGACATATTGGGCTGAGTAGTAGATTAGGAGAGCATGAATGATGTTGGGTAGGAACTTTATTGCTTGTACGGGAGGCGAGTAGGTTTGTTATTTTATTTTTGAAGTATGTGGCAAGTTTGGAAGCTTTAGTGGCAGCTTTGTCATCTGGGATCGTTGAAGAAGGTGGTTTGGTGAGCGATGAGACCAGAGAAAAGAGGGCTTTTGGGTCATGGATAAAGTGATTGATTTTTTGAGAGTAGAAGTCTCTTTTTGTCTGAAGAATGTCGATCCTGTATTTGTGCATGAGTGATTTAAAGGCCGATAAGTTAGATGAGGAGGGGTTTTTTCGCCAATTCTGCTCCTTTTTTCTAAGTTCACGTTTCAAAGTTGTTAATTGTGGCGTGAACCATGGTTTTTTTTTGTCATTGTTGTCACTGATGATTTTGGTTGTAAGCGGGCAGGTTGCATCAGCCACTTTGTTAGTGATTTTTATCCAAGAAGTCAGCGCAGTGTCAGCATCCAAAGGGTCGATGTGGAATAACTCGGAGGATAGGTGAGAGCTGAGGGTTTCCTGGTTGCATAGCTTTCTGAATTGGACTGTGGATTTCTGTGTTACCGAGGGAGTTGAATGTAGGTATCGGAGGGAAGTAGAGATAAGCTTATGGTCCGACCAAGGAATTGGCAGACAATCGATATGTGACGCTAGAGTAAAGCTCTGGTTGATGAAGTTGAGATCTAGTGTGTGACCTGCTTTATGGGTGGGTTCGTTGATTAGCTGTTTGAAACCCATGCAGCTGAGGGAGCTGAGGAAGGATTCACAATTGGAGGAGCGAGGAGTGGCGTCCACGTGGAGATTGAAGTCTCCTAACAGAATGGTCGGTGAGTAAATGTTAATGTGTTTTACAATGTATTCTATTAAAGGTGAAGGGTCCGCATCAAGACGTCCAGGGGGGGGCGTAAATAAGGCCTATTTGTAACTGAGAGGATTTGAAAATTGAGAATTCTAAGGAAAGTGAGGAGATAGTTGAGTGTAATGACAAACCAAGTTTTTTATTGGCAGCGAGTAGCAGGCCGCCTCCTCTTCTTTTCAATCTGGGGACGGAGAAAATGTCATAGGTTTGTATGGGGAGTTGATTGATGAGGACCGTGTCTTCGGGTTTGAGCCATGTTTCTGTAATGGCGCACAGGTCTGGTTGCTCATCCATGAGGTAGTCATATAAGAGGTGGGTTTTTTTTACGATTGATTGAGCATTCAGTAGAGTTAGGGAGAAAAGAGTGAGACCCAGGAGTTGGTTGAGAGGTGAGAGCATGATGGGAATAAGTCTTTTTTGTTGTTGCTGTTGCTGGGCGGCTGTGTTGGTAAGTTTTGATGTTGTGAGTCTCCTGTGGTAATGTATGGTGGGAATGGCTGAGATGAGCATGCTTATTATCTTTAAGGCTGAGATGGTCCAGCGTTTGGTCTGTGTGGGAGAGGCAAGATATCAGACTCAGAGGGAGAGAGATCTGTGAAATCCTGCAGAGTCAGTTTGGGTCGGGTCTCGGGGCTGTACGAAGGGGCGTACAAAGGGGTAGTCCACTTTGTCGCGCGCCTTTGGCGCGCGGCACCGAGGAGAGAGAGCCCGAATTTAAAGGGCTCTTACCTGGCTGCCTTGGAGAGTTTCGTCACTTCCTTCTTTTTGTTTTTAAATTAGGCGTGGTTTACTTCTTTTTTTACTCTCTCTGCCTTTTGGCTTCCGATTGGTCCGGAGGCCTATCACGTGATCGGAGCACTCGGGAGCGGAGGTTGTGCTCTTCGGCGGGTTCTGCAGGCTCGGTGGGGCTTGGGTCCCTATCGGGGCGGCGCCGGTTGCGGAGGGCTGGAGATCGCTGTGGGAGCTCAGAAGGTGGGCAGCTGAAAGGATTGCCGAGGAGGGAGAGCCCGAATTTAAAGGGCTCTTACCTGGCTGCCTTGGGGAGTTTCGTCACTTCCTTCTTTTTGTTTTTAAATTAGGCGTGGTTTACTTCTTTTTTTTCTCTCTCTGCCTTTTGGCTTCCGATTGGTCCGGAGGCCTGTCACGTGCTCGGAGCACTCGGGAGCGGAGGTTGTGCTCTTTGGAGGGTTCTGCAGGCTCGGTGGGGCTTGGGTCCCTATCGGGGTGGCACCGGCTGCGGAGGGCTGGAGATCGCTGTGGGAGCTCAGAAGGCGGGCAGCTGAAAGGATCGCCGAGGAGGGAGTAGAGTAGAAATAACATCCTCTAGATATCCTTTCTTTCTTAATTGCCCCTTTCAAAATCCAAGCCACAAGACAAAAGCGATCTGCTTGATCTGAAAATATAGGGCCCTGCCGCAGAAGATTTGGAAGATGGCCAGGCCTCAGAGTGCTGTCCAGTGCTAGATTAACCAGGTCCACAAACCAAGGCCTTTGTGGCCACTCCAGAGCCATGACAATCACCTTTCCTGGGTGGACCTCTATTCTCCTTACAACCTTGCTCACCAGAGGCCACGGAGGCAACATATAGATCAGAACTTCTTGTGGCCAAGGAAGCACCAGGGCATCAACCTTTTCCACTTTGTGCTCTCTTCTGCGACAGAAGAAATGTGGTGCCTTGGCATTCCTCTGGGTTGCCATCAAATTGAGGCACGCACCCCCTGTGAGAAATGAGGGTCATCGCTTCCTGCGATAGCTCCCATTCTCTGGGGATCCAACTGTTGTCCACTGAGATAATCTGCCTGCACATTGTAGGACCCCGCTATGTTCAAGGCCGCTAGCGAGGCCAGATGCTGTTCCACCCAGGACATCAGCATTTCTGCCTCCCGAGCAACCGATCAACTCTTGGTATCTCCCTGGCGGTTGATGTAGGCCACTGTAGTTGCATTGTCTTACAGGACTCTGACTGCATGGTTGTGTAAAATGTGAAGAAACTCCTGCAGAGCCAACTGCACTGCTCTCGTCTCTAGGCAACTGATGGACCAGTTTGCTTCCTTTGCTGACCAGTGGTCCTGCACAGACTGGGACTGGCACACAGCTCCCCAACCAGATAGACTGGCATCAATATTCACCAACATCCATTGAGGAACCTCGTGATCCACCCTGCTGCACAAATGGTCCTGGCCAAGCTACCTCGAAAGACTGGGCCTGGCAAAGTCTGTAAGCCGTAGTGGGAGATGAAACTGCTCTGACATTGGATCCCACCGCGATATCAATGCTTTCTGAAGAGGTTGCATATGAGCAAACGCCCATGGGACTAGCCCCAAGGTTGAGGCCATAGAACCAAGAACCTGCAAGTAATCCCAGACCCTGGGTACTCGGGCCTCCAACAGGTTCTGAACTTGAGCCTGAAGCTTGACAAACTGCTCCTCCATGAGAAATACATTCCGTAGTCGGGTATCAAAGCATGTGCCTAAGAACTCCAGCACCTGCGAAGGTGAAACATTGCTCTTTGAAAGATTGACTATCCATCCCAGCAATCTCAGACGATACAACACCACTTCTACCACACCTCAGCAAAGGACTTCTGACTTCGCTCGTATAAGCCAGTGGTCCAGATTTGGGTGGTCTCCTTTCTGAGATCTGCCACCACTACTACCATCACTTTTGTGAAGGTCCTCGGGGCCGTTGCTAGTCCGAACGGGACAGCGCAGAATTGAAAATGTCTCTCCAAGACCATAAACCTGAGGTGCTGTTAATGATCCATATGAATCCCTATTGTAGTTATGCCTCCGTCAGATCTAAGAAAGCCAAGAACTCCCTGCTTCTCACCACTGCTATAATGAACCGCAGAGTCTCCATCTGGAAACAGGAAATATTGAGAGCTAAAGTCACCTCTTTAAATCCAGAATTGGTAGAAAATTTCCTTCCTTTTTTGGCACACAAAATAAATTGAATAACGCCTCATCCCCTTCTAGTCTCGGGGAACGGGGACAATGGCCCCCAACATTTGTAGCAGCTGTATGGTCTGCTGAATGATCAACTTCTTTTCCGCCAAGGCACAAGGAGACACCATAAACAGGTTTCTGAGCAGCCGAGCAAACTCTAAAGTGTAGCCTTGTCCTATCAAACTTAGAAGCCACACTTAGAAGCACCCATGAAATGGCTGATTCCATTCCATCCAACCTCCCCGAGGTCTACCTTTGACCAATACTTGGAGCTCTGCCCTGGAAGAAATGACTTTGCCCCCAAACGTGGGAGTGCACTGGGAGAAAACCTTTGAACCCTCTTAGCTTGTCCTCCAGTAGCTTGTGGACCTTGTTATCTCCCAGATTCCTTATCATCTGCTCCAAGTCCTCTCCGAACAGAAGTTTGCCCTTAAAAGGCAATGCTCCCAGCTGAGCTTTGAACAAAACATCCGCTAACCAGTTCCACAACCAAAGAAGTCTCCTGGCCGAGATTGCCGACATCATCAATCAGGAAGACGTGTGAACAAGGTCATACAAAGCATCCGCCCCATAAGTGCCTGCCGCTTCCAATCGCTTCAACTGTTCAGTCTCCTGGAGTGCCATATTGCTGTCACTTTGCAACTGTTGCACCCATTGCAAACTAGCCAGGAGCATAAATCTTCTGCAGACAGCCACCCAGATGCCTGGCACCGACACCTCAGAAATCTTCTTAAGATGCATCTCCAGCTGCTGCCCCAAAACTTAGGCATCTACCTTCGGCACCTTCAAGAGCTCCAGAGTGTCTTCGGGAAAGGATAAAGCCTATCCATGGCTCTGCTCACATTAAGACCACTCCCTGACCACAGCTCTTTCACTGACCTGAAAAGGGAAGGTCTTTGCTGGACCCCTCAAGCTGGACAAGCTTGGAGAAGAGACGGCTGAGGGGGGGATATGATAGAGATCTTTAAGATCATGAGAGGTCTTGAACGAGTAGATGTGACTCGGTTATTTACACTTTCGAATAATAGAAGGACTAAGGGGCATTCCATGAAGTTAGCAAATAGCACATTTAAGACTAATCGGAGAAAATTCTTTTTCATTCAATGCACAATTAAGCTCTGAAATTTGTTGCCAGAGGATGTGGTTAGTGCAGTTAGTGTAGCTGGGTTCAAAAAAAGTTTGAATAAGTTCTTGGAGGAGAAGTCCATTAACTGCTATTAATCAAGTTTACTTAGGGAATAGCCACTGCTATTAATTGCATCAGTAACGTGGGATCTTCTTAGTGTTTGGGTAATTGCCAGGTTCTTGTGGCCTGGTTTGGCCTCTGTTGGAAACAGGATGCTGGGCTTGATGGACCCTTGGTCTGACCCAGCATGGCAATTTCTTATGTTCTTATGACATGACCAGATCCACTTTCTCCAAGTCAGCCTGTTCCTGTGGAAATGATATTCCCAGCTCTGCCAGAACCAGCGGGATCTGGAGTCCGTGTTCCTATCTTTGAAACAGGCAACCCACCTTAGGATTGTCGCCCTCTGTAGATGGGGCCATTCCAGCGTCATCCTCTGGACCTTGCACCAAGTGAGAAGTAACCGCGTTGGGAGAACCAACCCCAGATGGCAACCCCCGATCCAATTCCTCTGAGGAACCGTCCTTGGTGGTCCCTGTCCCAGAAGGACCCAGGATCCTCCGAATCCTAGTGGCCCCTGAAGCCCCTGAAAATCTGGACTTTTTCCTGTTATCCTCTGCTTAAAAGAGGGCCACTCCACAGCCTTACGGGCAAAATAGAATTTATGCAGCAATAAAACAGATTCTGATGAGAAAGAGGAGGGACCCTCCGTATCCTCCTCCAAGAGGTCCCCTGGGATCCCCGGGTCTCCTCCATTGAAGGATATAAGAACATAAGAAATTGCCATGCTGGGACAGACCAAGGGTCCATCAAGCCCAGCATCCTGTTTCCAACAGAGGCCAAAAACCAGGCCACAAGAACCTGGCAATTACCCAAACACTAAGAAGAACCCATGCTACTGATGCAATTAATAGCAGTGGCTATTCCCTAAGTATAATTGATTAATAGCCATTAATGGACTTCTCCTCCAAGAACTTATCCAAACCTTTTTTGAACCCAGCTACACTAACTGCACTAACTACCTTCTCTGGCAACAAATTCCAGAGCTTTATTGTGTGTTGAGTGAAAAAGAATTTTCTCCGATTAGTCTTAAATGTGTTACTTGCTAACTTCATGGAATGCCCCCTAGTCCTTCTATTATTCGAAAGTGTAAATAACCGAGTCACATCTACTCGTTCAAGACCTCTCATGATCTTAAAGACCTCTATCATATCCCCCCTCAGCCGTCTCTTCTCCAAGCTGAACAGCCCTAACCTCTTCAGCCTTTCCTCATAGGGGAGCTGTTCCATCCCCTTTATCATTTTGGTTGCCCTTCTCTGTACCTTCTCCATCGCAACTATATCTTTTTTGAGATGCGGGGACCAGAATTGTACACAGTATTCAAGGTGCAGTCTCACCATGGAGCGATACAGAGGCATTATGACATTTTCCGTTCTATTAACCATTCCCTTCCTAATAATTCCTAACATTCTGTTTGCTTTTTTGACTGCTGCAGCACACTGAGCCGACGATTTTAAAGTATTATCCACTATGATGCCTAGATCATTTTCCTGGGTGGTAGCTCCTAACATGGAACCTAACATTGTGTAACTACAGCGAGGGTTATTTTTCCCTATATGCAACACCTTGCACTTGTCCACATTAAATTTCATCTGCCATTTGGATGCCCAATCTTCCAGTCTTGCAAGGTCCTCCTGTAATGTATCACAATCTGCCTGGAGAAAGCACAGGCTGGAGATCCCCTCCTCCTGCTGCAGCTTGTGCCTTACGCGCGAAGGAATCCAAAATGGCCACCGTTCCTGCGCTAAGTGGGAATGGATCAATGGCCTCCCATGCTGCAGCTTTAGGCCCACCAGACTTTTGCTGCAAAGTCAAAGCTGGCGCAGTCTCCCCTCCCACCAAGGAGGCAGCAGTAGCAGCGGTCTGCTCTGGAAAGGTGCACACCAGTCTCTCCGCACGCAGTGCAGTGGCAGCTACGAGGCATGGCCGGGCCATGAAAACGACCACACGGCACACACTGGGAGCTGCAAAGAGAAAACACTGCTCACCCGGAGCCCTTCTGCCACTGATGAGAATCAAGCAAACACATTCTCTGTCCTTTTCCTATTTCCCCCTTTTTCTTTTTCAATAAACTTTAGAAAAAACAGAAAACATCCAGAAACAGCAACAAGAAGCCTTATCTGAAGGTGGCAGAGGCTTCTCCCAAATCTCCTGAGGGGAGGGAACTGGACCTCCGGCTGTCACCCCTGGTGTGAATCAGCGAACTATGAAGGGTCCCCAACCCCTGCTCATCCTCCTCTGAAAAACCAAGAGGGATGGTCCCACCAGTACCTGCCAACCTCCTGGGAGGGAATTTCACCGAATCTATCCTCTTCTATTTCTTCTTCCTTTTTCTTCTTAGGTACAGAACTGCAGGTTTTGCATGTTGCATGTCCCGGCCACGGCAGGCGCGCAACCGG
Organism: Rhinatrema bivittatum; assembly: GCF_901001135.1. NCBI lineage: Eukaryota > Metazoa > Chordata > Amphibia > Gymnophiona > Rhinatrematidae > Rhinatrema > Rhinatrema bivittatum. Next base: position 28,385 of record NW_021820374.1, read on the forward strand.
GCCTACTCACTTCGGTGCCCGGCTCCTGGACCTGGCCCGGACCTGGCCTGCCTCCTCAGGCGCTCCCAGTTGCTCTGCGGACCCCTCCGGCTCCTGACGGGTCTTCCAACGTATGCTGCGGGGAGACGCCGCCGTCTAGTGTCCTGTCTCCTCCTAAGCGCACACACACGTCCCGTCAGCCTTTAAAGGGGCCGCGGCGGGAAACTAGCCTGCGGCCCCGGATGATGACATCATCCGGACCCGCTATTTAAGGCAGGGCCCACTACTCACTCCTTGCCTTGGCAACAGGTCTCCACGCTAGTCTTGTGCTCTGTTGCCCTTTCCTGTTCCTGACTTCATTCCTGGTTCCTGTTCCTGACTCCATTCTTGGTTCCTACCTAGCCTCTGCCTTGGACTGATTACTGGCTTTCACCCTTGCTTCATTGGACTATGCTCAGGACTGATTTCTGGCTTTGACCTTTGCTCTGCTGTACCTTGCCTAGCTCTGGCACCTGCCCCGACTCCAGCCTGTTCCTGACCTCACCTCTGGTATCTCTTCGGACTTGGCCTTGTTAGGCTTCGGCTTTCTCCTGCCCAGGCGTCACCTATCCCTGCAGTAATCTAGTCCATCTTTGCCACCTGAGCCTCTGGATTCCTGCTTCGTCCGGTTCTGTCTAGGTCCCTCAGATACATCTTCTGGTCCCTGGCTGCCTACTTTGAACATCCACTAGGATTCATCGGACAGAGGCCCGTCTATGACCAGCCGGCACCCAAGGGCTCAACCTGCGGGGAACGAGGGCTAGTACTGGTGAAGCTCCAGTCGGCCTCCGTCTCCCAGCCTACTCCACCTCCCAACAGTGGGGACCCGTGGGGGTAGCCCTACGGGTAGCATCAACCCCACCTCGGGCCAAAGGTCTACAGGTTGCCAAGGCCATGGACACTGCAGAGCCATCAGCCCTCCAGGCCATTCCGGGCCTGGTTCTGAAGATCCAGGAACAGCAGCGGTTCTTAGAGGCGCTGGCCTCCTCCGTCAAGCGACTCCATGCTCACCTCGATACTCATGCTGGGTCTGCAGCACCGATATCGGCACTGCCCAACACTCAGCCTTCACCTTTGCCCTCCAGGGCTCTGCTGCCCTACCCGCTCCACCCTGTTTCAATGGGGACCCCAAGCTCTGCAGAGGGTATATTGACAATTGCCTGAACCTGAAAGCTACCATCAACAAAACCACCAGAGACTGCTTTTATAAACTCCAAGTGCTGAAAAGACCTCTGTTCCACACTCATGACTTTAGAACGATTCTACAATCAATCATCTTCGCAAAGCTGGACTATTGTAACACCATCCTGCTTGGTCTCCCCTCATCACACACCAAACCACTGCAAATGGTCCAAAATGCCTCTGCCCGTATACTCACTAACACCAGGAGAAGAGAACACATAACCCCTATCCTAATGGGCCTCCACTGGCTACCCATCCACTTCAGAATAATCTACAAGGCCATTCTCACCATATACAAAAACATACATCAACTAGCCCCAATTGACCTTCATTTCCCCCTCCGATTACACACCTCAACAAGACCGACAAGAGATGCTTACAAAGGATCACTTCAAGTACCCCCAGCCAAAACTACCAGACACATTACGCTAAGAGATCGGGCCTTCTCCACAGCCGGTCCTACCTTATGGAACTCCATTCCCCCAGATCTTAGAATGGAACCCAGCCTCTCAACCTTCAAGAAAAGACTCAAGACCTGGCTGTTCATGCAGGCCTTTCCTAACTCCAATATTATTTAACTCCTAACAATCAACACACATCACCAGCAATATCATTATTAGCTACCTCTTACAATGTAATTATATGTATTTATCTGATCTTCCTTTTCCTTCTTACTCCAAGTTCTATCTTTCCTTGTTACATGTAACTGCTTTTTCTGCACTATTGTTCAAGTTTTAAGTTTATTTTACACTCCTGTTTCTTGTGAACCAGCATGATGGGACTATCGTCTTGAATGTTGGTATATAAAAAAACTTAAATAAATAAATAAATAAATAAATAAATATATCAACCAGTGTTATATGCAGTTCGCTCTGCAGCCCTCCATCTCTCAGGATGAGCTTACAAAGGTTACCTTCATTCTTTCGCATCTAGAGGGCAAGGCGCTGGGATGGGCATCTCCCTTCTGGGATCATTCAGACTCCCTCCTCCAAGAACTGCCACGTTTCGTGGCCATCTTTCATCGGACCTTTGATGACCTGTGGAGCAGGCTGTAGCTAGTTCCTGTCTTCTATGTTTGCGGCAAGGCCAACGAGCACTCAACGAGTATACAATTGAGTTCCAAACTCTTGCCACAGAACTGGCGTGGCAAGAGGATTGCCTCTGAGCCATTTACTTGGATGGTCTGTCATCTCAACTCAAGGACGAGCTTGCAGCCCGCAAGCTACCTTCCTCTCTCGAGGATCATAGACCACCTCCTCCAGGAGCGTCACCGAGAAGTTTGGATGCCCCGACGTCCCACTGCGGAACGTTCCCGTTCTCTACCTGAGGCAGGGACTGCCCCCAGTGGAATACCACCTTCCTCCAAAGCGGACGAACCCATGCAGCTGGGCTGAGGATGTTTGACCCCAGAGGATCACCTCAGATGGAGGCATTCGGGTCTGTGCCTGTACTGCAGAGCTGCAGGGCACTGCTTATCATCTTGTCCCATCCATCTGGGAAAACTCCCCGACCTAAGTTCAGTTTGGGTCCTGAACTTAGGTGCTACTGCTCCGGCCCCTCAGTTGACACTACCTGTCACCCTGTCTTGGGACTCTCATTCCTTTCCTACCTTGGCTATGATTGACTCAGGAGCAGGTGGGAATTTCATCGTCAAGGACCTGGTTCACCTCCTAGGCATCTCCACTTGTGTTATCGTGAAACCACTACTCATTGCCTCCATCCATGGTGACCCATGACCTGGAAGGATTTCCTAGGTGATGGAACTTATCCTTCTCTTCACTGGTGCCCTGCACGAAGAGGAGGTTGAGTTCTTCATCCTAGAAAAATCCATCCATCCAGTGGTCTTAGGGTTCTGTGGCTCCAGTGAGACTCCCCCCAGTTTGACTGGGAGACATGACAACTCACCGAGTGGAGCCCTCCCTGTTGTCAGACATGCCTCAGGAGAGTGGGACCACCCCCCACAATTCCCATCACTGTGGCTGCTTCCAGTCTCTCCCCACCATATGTCGAATTTGAGGATGTGTTCTCCAAGCAAAAGGCAGACATACTTCCGCCCCTTCGCAAATTTGATTGCCCCATCGAGTTGCTGCCCGGCACTATGACCCCTAGGGGCAGAGCTTATCCTCTGTCTGTACCAGAAACCTGAGCAATGTTGGAGTAAATCCAAGAGAACCTGGCTAAAAGTTTCATTAGTCCCTGAACTTCGCCTGCGGGCGCGGGCTTTTTCTTCGTCACTAAGAAGGATGGGTCTCTAAGACCATGCATCGAATTTACCGCGGCTTAAATGTCGCAAGGACAGGTACCCTCTACCTTTCATCTCGGAACTCTTTGACCGCTTCCAAGGTGCCACCATTTTCACTAAGTTAGACCTGTGAGGAGCTTACAACTTGGTCCGTATATGTCCTGAAGACATCTGGAAAACAGCGTTCAATACCAGGGATGGACATTACGAATACCTCATAATGCCATTTGGACTTTGTAATGCCCCTGCGATATTCCAATGCATGATAAATGAAATTTTCCGTGACCTTCTGTACACCAAGGTCGTCGCTTACTTAGACGACATCCTCATCATAAGAACATAAGAAATTGCCATGCTGGGTCAGACCAATGATCCATCAAGCCCAGCATCCTGTTTCCAACAGAGGCCAAACCAGGCAACACGAACCTGGCAATTACCCAAACACTAAGAAGATCCCATGCTACTGATGCAATTAATAGCAGTGGGTATTCCCTAAGTAAACTTGATTAATAGCAGTTAATGGACTTCACCTCCAAGAACTTATCCAAACCTTTTTTGAACCCAGCTAGACTAACTGCACTAACCACATCCTTTGGCAACAAATCTTTTCAAAAGATCTGACCATTCACCACATGGTGCTCCAGCGCCTGTGGGAGAACCACTTGTTTACCAAGCTCGACAAACGCCTATTTGAAAGGTCGAGCTTGCCTTTCCTAGGCTACATTATCTCCCAATGTGGCTTCATGATGGATCCCAGCAAGTTAGAAGGCATCCAGGAATGGCCTAGGCCTATGGGCCTTCGAGCGCTCCAAAGGTTCCTAGGGTTCACCAACTACTATTGCCATTTCATAGCGAATTACTCCCTGTTGGTTGCGCCTCTCACGGCCTTGATCCTCATAGGCAGTAATACCAAGAACTGGTCTCTCGAGGCCCTCGCTGCCTTCCAGAGCCTGAAGGACGCCTTCATATTGGGCCCATGTCTGTGTCATCTGGATCCGAACCGCCCCTTCATCGTGAAAGTGGATGCCTCTGCCGTAGGGGCTGGGGCGGTCCTGAGTCAACACTCGACCAAACCCCCTGTAAATCAAGTAATCCCTTTAGAACCACACATAACCCTGTAAAATGAGTAACCTTGTAATATTTTATATATTTGTACATCAGTTAACCTTGTTACTTTCTATCCCGTTTCCTTCCTACTTTGGTTTATGAGGTTTCGCTGTTACTGAGCCTCCTATTGGTTGCCCACCCCCCTCCCCCTGTTATTTGTAATTTCCACCTTTTGTTATTATGTAAACCGATATGATGTGTATTTTAATGTCGGTATAAAAAAAGCTGTTAAATAAATAAATAAGTATAAGTAAAGGAGTCCTCCATCCATGCTCCTTTTACTCTCGTACGTTTGCCCCCACCAAGCAAAATTATAGAATAGGGGATCGGGAACTACTCACTATCAAGCTCGCCCTCGAAGAGTGCTGTCCCTGGTTGGAGGGCACCCAGTTCAAGTTTACAATCTTTACCGATCACAAAAACCTTGAGCATCTCTGACATGCCCAGCGTCTCAATGCTCACCAGGTCTGCTGGGCATTGTTTTTTCTCGATTCCATTTCAATCTTCGCTATCATCCTACGTAGAAAACCTCCGAGCGGATGCCTTATCCCACCCCTTCGAGCCTGAAGACACCCAAGACGAACCATGCCACGTCATAAATCCTGCTCGCATCTGTCTGTCTACTACCATGACCGTTCCAGCAGGGAAAACAGTGGTACCTCGCCGGCTCTGAGAGAAGGTATTGCGCTGGGCGCATGACTCCAAGATAGCTGGCCATCTGGGACATGCCCGGACCCTATCACTCCTAATACGCTACTACTGGTGGCCCACCATGTCCTCTGATACCCGCACCGACGTGGACTCCTGTCCAACATGCGCCCAACAGAAGCCACCAGTAGGTCGACCTTGGGGATTACTCTGACCCCTGCCAGCACCAGAAGAGCCCTGGACCCACTTGTCCACAGATTTTGTGGTGTACCTTCCAGCCTCAAAGGGGAATATGGTCATCTGGATTATCATGGACCGATTCTCCAAAATGGCTCATTTTGTCCCTTTGCCTGCCTTACCATCAGCCCAGAGTTAGCATGCCTCTTTTTCCTGCATGTGTTTCGCCTGCATGACTTGCCCATGGAAATTGTCTCTGTCAGAGGCCGTCAGTTCGGCACCCGCCACTGGCGCTCCTTATGTAAAATGTTTGGGATCTCCATCAGCCTGACTACCATGTACCACCCTCAAGCCAACGGCCAAGCTGAGCAGATGAACCGCTCCCTCAAATGCTTTCTCCACACCTATTCTAACGACCAACAAGACAACTGGGCGGAATTGCTTCCCTGGGCTGAATTCTCCCATAATTCCCACATTGCAGCAGCCACTGGAGTTTCTCCCTTCTCGCTTATGTATGGAAGACAACCTCGGCTCCCTTTGCCAATCCCTCTCTCTGTACCCTCGCCCGTGGCCCAGGCCATGGCAGACTCCCTCCAGGCCCTTTGGACTCGCACCAACCACCATCTGCACCAGGCTGCTGCACGAGCTAAAAGGTCCGCTGATACTCTTTGCCGACCGGTTCCAGAGTTCCAGCTGGGCCAGAAGGTTTGGCTGAGCACCCGCTACATCCGGCTCAAACTCCCTTCGCAAAGGCTCACTCCCAGATACAATGGGCCCTTTCCAGTCACCAGATGCATTGGACCAGTGACGTACCAGCTTCATCTACCACCAACCTTGGGGATACATAACTCGTTCCATGTTTCATTACTCAAACCACTGGCACTTTCTTGGCCTTCATGTAAAATTCCTGAACCTTCCCAGGTTACTTCAGAGGCCACTACTGTCTACCAAGTTCGTAAGATTCTCATCGCCCGGAGAAGAGTACCTCCTCTCATGGGAAGGCTACGGTCCCAAGGAGAACTCCTGGGAGCCAGCAAGCAACATCCTAGACAAAGGACTCTTCCTTCAGTTCCATCGAGCCCATCCGGGCAAACCCAGGTCTCCAAGATGGGGGCGTAAATGGGGGGGGGTACTGTTGCATGTCCCGGCCACAGCAGGCCCGCGAATGGGCCTACCGTCCTCCAGCACCCAGCTCCCGGACATGGCCTGTCCTCACTGGCAGCAGTGGGCATCCACCTACGCTCCTGCACCCCCGCTGCCTCCTCAGGCGCTCCCAGTTGCTTGGCAGACCCCTCCAGTACCCGGCAGATCTCCCCACGTGTGCCACAGGGCAATGCCGCCATCCAGCGTCCTGCCTCCTCCTAGGTGAACATGTACCCCGTCGGCCTTTTAAGGGGCCACGGCAGGAAACTAACCCGTGGCCCCGGATGATGACATCGGGCTCCGCTATTTAAGGCAGGGCCAGCTACTCACTCCTTGCCTTGGCAACAGATCTCCACGCTAGTCATATGCTCCGTTTCTGTTCCTGACTCTGTTCCTGGTTCCTACCTAGCCTCTGCCTTGGACTGATTACTGGCTTTGACCCTTGCTTCGTTGGACTATGCTCAGGACTGATTACTGGCTTTGACCCTTGCTTCATTGGACTACACTTTGGACTGATTTCTGGCTTTAACCCTTGCCTAGCTCTGCTGCCTGCCCCAACTCCAGCCTGTTCATGGCCTTGCCTCTGGTATCTCTTCAGAATTGGCCTTGTTAGGCTTCGGCCTGCTACTGCCCGGGCATCACCTATCCCTCTGGACCATCTTTGCTGCCCAGGCCTCTGGACTCCTGCCTCGTCTGGACCTGTCTAGGTCCCTCCGATATCTCTGCTGGTCCCTGGCTGCCTACTTCGAACATCCACTGGGATTCATCAGACGGAGACCCGCCTAAGACCAGCCGGCCCCGGCACCCAAGGGCTCACCCTGCAGGGAATGAGGGCTGGTATTGGCGAAGCTCTATTGGCCTCCATCTTCCGGCCTACTCTGCCTAATAACAGTGGGGACCCGTGGGGGTACCCTATGCGTAGCATCAATCCCACCTCGGACCAAGCTTCCACCACCAGTGCAACATTGCACCTCCTCCATCTTCTGGAGACAAAGCAATACTGAGGAGCTTCAGGTGGCACACTGGTTTAAGAGACAGTGTCTGCAAAGTTTTTCTCTGTCTCCATCTGCTGGAAGGAAGGCAAATCCCAGGAGTATGGACTGATTTGGGTACGTACAGGGAGCAACAGGTAAGAGAGTCTCTGGGATTATTCTGAGAGACATTCACCCCAAGGGATAGAGATAGGACAGGTGGAAGATGTGAGATAAACAAACAGGTAAGAGAGCCTCTGGGATTATTCTGGGAGATGTTCACCCCAAGGGATAGAGATAGGACTGGTGGAAGGAGTGAGATAAATATACACGTAAGAGTGCCTCTGGATACGTTCCTGGAGGAGAAGTCCATTACCTGCAATTAATTAAGTTGACTTAGACAATAGCCACTGCTATTACTAGCAACGGTAACATGGAATAGTCAGTTTTTGGGAACTTGCCAGGTTCTTATGGCCTGGATTGTCCACTGTTAGAAACAGGATGCTGGGCTTGATGGACCTGATAGAGATGGGACAGGTGCAGGGAGTGAGATAAACATACAGGTAAGAGAGCCTCTGGGATTATTCTGGGAGATGTTCACCCACAAGAGATAGTGATAAGACAGGTGGAGGGAGTGATATAAACATACATGAGAGGCCTCTAAGAAAACTAAAAAGTCATGGGATAGGGTGAGATGTCCTTTTGTGGATTACAAACTGGTTAAAAGACAGGAAACAGTCTGATTAAATGGTCTGATTTCACAATGGAAAATGGTAAACAGTAGAGTGCCTCAGGGATGGGGGGTATGGAACAGTTCCCCTGTCAGGAAAGGCTAAAGAGGTTAGGGCTGTTCAGCAAACAGAATGTTAGTAATTATTAGAAAGGGAATGGTGAATAAAATGGAAAATATCATAATGCCTCTGTATCGCTCCATGGTGAGACCGCACCTTGAGTACTTAGTGTGTGCAATTCTGGTCTCTGCAACTTCAAAAAACTATAGTTGGAGTGGAGAAGGTACAGCGAAGGGCGATCACAATGATAAAAGGGATGGAATAAGCTCCCCTGTGAGGAAAGGCTGAAGAGTTTAGGGCCGTTCAGCTTGGAGAAGAGACAGCTGAGTGGGATATGATAGAGGACTAGAACAGGTAAATAAGAATTGATTATTTACTCTTTCATATAATAGAAGGACTATGGGACCCTCCATGAAGTTAGCAAGTAGCACAATTAAAACAAAGGAAACTCAACGCACAGTTAAGATTTGGAATTCGTTGCTAGAGGATGTGGTTAGTGTAGGTTTGTTTAGAATAGTTCCTGGAGGAGAAGTCCATAAATTTCTATTAATCAAGTTGACGTAGGGAATAGCCACTGCTAGTATTGGCATTAGTAGCATGGGATCTATTTAATGTTTGGCTACTTCCCAGGTATTTTACTCCTGGGGGAATTCTGTGCTCAAAAACTTAAAATTCTGCAAACTTTATGTTGGTCAAAATAACACTATTTACATGACAGTCTTTAAGTAATGGTTATATTACTCTCTCAATTAATTCTGGTGAGGTAATCGTCGTGCAATACAGCGGTATCTTGAAGGGACTCAAATACCTGTAATCATTCACAGTCAATATTTACCCAAAATATATTTTTATGTATTTGAATGACCTCATACCGGGCTCAGATGTGCAAGGTATGAGCAGAATAGCATAATTACTGCAAAAGTATTTTAATCATTGGTCATCAAAAGTTTTTTTCTTATAGTGATGAGATTTTGCTTATAGTGACATTTTTCTGCTTTTTATTTCATGCAATGAATAACTTTTCAAGCTTCTTAGCTTAATCGAAGAAACACTATAGACCCAGTGTGTACAGAGGTGTTTAGCAAGACTGCCGGACACGGTCCATGTTTCGACTGAAACCTTCTTCATGGGGCCATATATGTGTGACTTGTTTCAGCGTCTGTTCGTCGTCTACCACGAAACAAGTCACACATATATGCCCCATGTCGGGCAGTCTTGCTAAACACCTCTATACAAGTTCTTTTGTATTTAGTTAGGTATCTATTTCTGTATTTTACAGAGTGTGCTATATACGACGGGCTGATGTGCACAGCGCAGGAGAGAGACCTAGGGGTGATAGTGTCTAATGATCTGAAGTCGGCGAAACAATGTGACAAGGCGATAGCTAAAGCCAGAAGAATGCTGGGCTGCATAGAGAGAGGAATATCGAGTAAGAAAAGGGAAGTGATTATTCCCTTGTACAGGTCCTTGGTGAGGCCTCACCTGGAGTACTGTGTTCAGTTCTGGAGACCGTATCTCCGAAGAGACAGAGACAAGATGGAGGCGGTCCAGAGAAGGGTGACCAAAAAGGTGGAGGGTCTTCATCGAATGACTTAGGAGGAGAGATTGAAGAATCTAAATATGTATACCCTGGAGGAAAGGAGGAGGAGAGGTGATATGATACAGACTGTCAGATACTTGAAAGGTTTTAATGATCCAAAGACCACGACAAACCTTTTCCGTTGGAAAAAAAGCAGCAGAACCAGGGGTCACGATTTAAAACTCCAGGGAGGAAGACTCAGAACCAATGTCAGGAAGTATTTCTTCACGGAGAGGGTGGTGGATGCCTGGAACGCCTTTCCGGAGGAAGTGGTGAAGACCAAAACTGTGAAGGACTTCAAAGGGGCGTGGGATAAACACTGTGGATCCATAAAGTCTAAAGGATGTGAATGAAGTGGGTGGCTCACAGGAACGGCGGCTACTGCCTGGAGATAATACCCTTATTCAATAAACATTCACACAGTTAATGCGACTCCAACATTGCTCTAAGCTTCCACGGCAATGAAGAAATGTGGAAAAAAGGATTTGCATTCACAAAAAAGCGGGGAGTAGCTTGCCTGTTACGGTGGTTACTACCCCAAACCAAATAAGCCTGATACTTCACTTTCAATGCACAACCAGCATAGCTCTCTGCTTCAACGGCAGGGGAGCAAGACTGATACTTCACTTTCAATGCAAAGCCAGCATAGCTCTCTGCTTCAACGGCAGGGGGAATGAACAAACGTGGATCTATATTCAGGCAACAACCAACAAGGACTGAATTACATAGTCTGGATAAACAGATAAGCATGGGTGTAGCTTGCTTATTGCAGCAGTTACTACTCCTAACTAATTAAGCTAGATATTTCACTTAGATTCAGTTCCAACACTGCTCTCTACATTAATAGCAGGGGTGGAAGGGAAATAGAATAAAAAAGGTTTCTAAGAGCCAAGAGTAACATAAGTATGTGAGAGAATAAAAAAAAAAAAAAGTGCGTAAGCTTGCTGGGCAGACTGAATGGACCGTTTGGTTTTCTTCTGCAGTCATTTCTATGTTTCTATAATTTATTTAAACATCTGCTGTCTTCGCTCTCAGTTTCCCAAGTTACTATAACACCTTGTTTTTTGTAATTTCTCTCTTCTCATTACCGTTAATGTTATTATACCCCAGTTCCCTGTAAACCGATGTGATATGATACTTTTTCATGAATGTCGGTATATAACCGAGTTAAATAAATAAATAAATAAACAAATAAATAAATAACTAAACAAAATCTCATCACGATAACAAAAAAACTTTTGATGACCAATGATTAAAATACTTTTGCAGTAATTATGCTATTCTGCTCATACCTTGCACATCTGAGCCAGGTATGAGGTCATTCAAATACATAAAAATATCTTTTGGGTAAATATTGACTGCGAATGATTAGAGGTATTTGAGTCCCTTCAAGTTACCGCAGTCTTTAAGTAATTACATTTTAAATTAATACAGAAAAAAGTTATTACTTAAAAGATGCAGAATTTTAAATATTTTCAGCAGAATTTCCCTAGGAATTCACTGTAAGAGTGTCCCTTCCACTTGCTCTCCCTACTCCCCTGGCCACTTTGCCCTCTCAAGCCCCAACTCCTCCACCTGCCAGTATCTCTCCCCTCCAACTCTAGGCTCAACCCCTTCCACTCTATCACCAGTCCCAGAGTTTCACCCCGTACTCAGTACTGTCCCTCACACGGGCTTCCCTCTGTCCCTCCCCCTCTCACACACACCCTCATACAGGGTCCCTCACTCTGTCACACACACACACACCCTCATATATGTAACCCATAAGGGTTAAAATTAAAAAAAAAATGTAATTCTCTGGATCTCAGGCTGGGAAATTGGTGTAGGGGAAAAAGCAAAAGAGGGAAAAGAAATAATAAAAAAAAAAGTTTCAAAAGAGGTAAGGGGGAATAAAAAGGGCAGGGTTAGGTGTTGTGGAGCGCTAGGAGAGCGATCCCACTTCCTGAGAGATGTGTGTCCTTGGGCCACGGCTCGACCCCAGAGGGCTCTGAAGAGGTGCCGCGGGAGGCGTGGCATGCCCGAGCATGGGCTGGACGGAGGCAAGGCTGGAGTGAAGACTGGCTGACAGGCCCTCCTCCGGACCCGCATGCTTCAGAAGACCCAACAACGCAATGTTGGTCTTGTGACCAGTCCTCCGACCGTTCCCAGCCCTTTCGGACCTGCTGCAGGGTACGGCACGAAGCGGCAGGCCGGATGGAGGCCAGGGCAGCGAAGACTGGAACATGGATTCAGACGAGACTCAGGAACGACATAGACTCAGGCATAGACGTGGACTTCAGGAACGAGGTGCAGGATGCATAGATGTGGACTCAGGCAAAGACGTGGACTCCGGAACGAGGTGCAGGATGCATAGACGAGGAGTCAGGAACGAGGGCTGAAGGAAGACATGGGCACTGTCCCTCAGGGCGCCCTACTCAGACCACCCGCGGGACTGAGTCGCGGACCACCCTGCCTCATGCGCGCCCTACTCAGCCCTGGAAGGCTGGTCGCAGACCACGCTGAGAGCGGGAGAGCACAGGAAAGAGGAAGCAGGTTTGCTGCACTCCTGGCAGCTCAAGGCAAGGATACGCTGCTCTCCTGGCAGCTCAAGGCAGGTTAAAGCATCAGGATCAGGAACAAGGATAAGACAGACCTCAGGGCTGGAACAAGGACATCTGGAACAGCAGGAACATCAGGACTGGAACACGGATACTGGAACAGGAGACAGACCTCAGGGCTGGAACATGGACATCTGGAACAGCAGGAACATCAAGACTGGAACACAAATACTGGATCAAGAGACAGACCTTGGGACTGGAATGGCAGGCAGACATCAGGACTGGACGAGGAGCTCCGACAGAGAACAAGAAACATAGGACCTTGCAGAAGTGCTGGAACACGGACGACTTCCTGGAGCAAAGGATCTCAGGAGTGACCAACTCCTTGCGAAGGCAAAGACAGACTGAACACTGAGCCCTTTAGTAGGGCTGAGGTGAACAACGCCCAGGGAGGGGTCAGCAGGGGGCCACACCTGGCTGGCCCTTGAAGAGGAGCAGAGAGACGCGCGCCCGCGCCCTAGGGAGCTGGAGAGAAGAGCTGGAAGCTGGTGGCGTC
>NW_021820375.1:0-41055 GCF_901001135.1 Rhinatrema bivittatum
GCTTTGGAGCTACGGAGGATGCGCGGGAGCTAGGCAGATGTGGGGATCAGCAGCGCTTTCCATGGGGCCGGTGCCTCCTAGAGACCCAGCCTGGCACCTCTTATGTCCTTGGCTTGTGTGAAGAACTGAATTTCTCGTGTCCTCGGCATGGTTTTGCTCCGTTGCACGAGGAGGTGACGTGCTGGGGTAGGAGGTGAGTTCTTTGCACCTCTTATGTCCTTGGCTTGTGTGAAGAACTGAATTTCTCGTGTCCTCGGCATGGTTTTGCTCCGTTGCGTGAGGAGGTGACGTGCTGGGGTAGGAGGTGAGTTCTTTGCATCCTCGCAGGGGTACGGGCTGGGGGTATTCCCATACTTGCAGGCTTTTCTCTCTGCAGGTTATCCTGAGTCTCGCTTTATTATGTGACGAGCATGCAGAGCCTGAACAAAAGCTCTCACTAAGCCTATAAAGCTGGGTTTTAGGACCTTGGTGCCAATTAAGTGCTTCCCCGCAAATCCCCTCGTCAGCCTTTGGAGACCATGGAGGGCACGGCAGCAGCCAGAAGGCCAAGCTGCTCCTGCCCCCAGCCTTGTTCCAAGCCTGCGGGGCGCTGCCGATTATTGGGTGCAACGGGTAAAGCGATGGTGACCCTAATGGAAAATGAGTGTGAGGGGAGCCCCAGATGTTTGCTGATGTGAACCTGTGTGGAAAATCTCTTGCTGGCCTGGCTGTCCCTTGTATTGGGCTCCTGCTGTACAACTTAATGTTATTTCATTTTCATTGTGCATTGCTGGAGTTTTAACTCCATTGTTTTCCTTGGTTTTCTTGGAGTTCTTTTATGTTATCTGAAGTTTGCTTGGGTGACCTGTTCTGCGAACGGGTTTTGTGTTCGCTGAAGTTTGATTGCTTGGGTGACCTGTTCTGCGAGCGGGTTTTGTGTTCGCTGAAGTTTGATTGCTTGGGTGACCTGTTCTGCGAGCGGGTTTTGTGTTCGCTGAAGTTTGATTGCTTGGGTGACCTGTTCTGCGAGCGGGTTTTGTGTTCGCTGAAGTTTGATTGCTTGGGTGACCTGTTCTGCGAGCGGGTTTTGTGTTCGCTGAAGTTTGATTGCTTGGGTGACCTGTTCTGCGAGCGGGTTTTGTGTTCGCTGAAGTTTGATTGCTTGGGTGACCTGTTCTGCGAGCGGGTTTTGTGTTAGCTGAAGTTTGATTGCTTGGGTGACCTGTTCTGCGAGCGGGTTTTGTGTTCGCTGAAGTTTGATTGCTTGGGTGACCTGTTCTGCGAGCGGGTTTCGTGTTAGCTGAAGTTTGATTGCTTGGGTGACCTGTTCTGCGAGCGGGTTTTGTGTTCGCTGAAGTTTGATTGCTTGGGTGACCTGTTCTGCGAGCGGGTTTTGTGTTCGCTGAAGTTTGATTGCTTGGGTGACCTGTTCGGTTTTAATTGGTGGGATCTAGTTTGGGATAGATTTTGAGATTTTTTGTCTTACCTGAAGTGGAGATTTACATATACGGTTTTAATGAATGACAGGAAGCCATCACAGAAGGGCAATGTGCAGGCAGGTCCCAAAGATCAGACCTGCTGCTTTTGGTTTGGATTTTATACTTCCCCTCCTTACCCGTATCCAGTGAAATGAAGAGCCTGAGCTCAAACTGTAAAGCAGGACCACAGCACGGACAAGTGAAGCATGGCTGTCAGGAAAGAGTCTGAAAGAATACGATGAAGGGGGACTTTTCAAAGGCCCTTGCATGGAACATGATTTTGGGGATCTGGATTTGTCCACGCACTTTGCAGGTTGGAAATTCTGTGCAGTGTCCCCCCCCTGTCCCCGCTTCTTTCTGCTCAGGCTACTGAAGGGCAGCGTAGATAAGCAGGACCATTTTGGATGCTTTAAGAACAATTATTTAAAAAGCAACCAAACAACGCCCAACCCAATTCTGCGCTTGCTTGAGGAAGAACTGATGGCTGTTTCTAAGCAGGACCAATCCTGCTTGCTGTGCCCTGAAGGCTGGAAGCACCCCCAGAGGTTTGGAGGTTGCTTGCTAAAATGTAAAGGACCCACACTACGCAGCGGGGGCAAATTCTAATGCCTGCTGCCTGTGCTTTATAATTGCCCCTCCATGTCCATGATACTCCCCTTACAGTCCCTGGCTCCCAGGTGATATCGCAGCCTCTGTCTGGTGCTCGGATCGTACAATCGCAGGCAGGCCGAGGACATTGCTGTGCAGCCAGCCCAGCTGCTTTACTCTCCTTCAGTCCCACAAGTGCATTTCCCCAGGCAACCAGGGCAAAGTTTCCAGCACAACAGCTATCAAGCTGCGGCAAACAGGCCTCAAAGGACTCCCCAGCTCCACTGGCCTACCCAGGCTACCTCTGCTAGCAACTTCCTGATGCTCAGTTGCACCACAAGAAATTAGATTATCCAGGACGCGCGTGCCAAACCCTCCAGGGAGGTCACAGTCCAGCCTTGGAGACAACAGCCCTTTCCATGTCAGTGACCCTAGAGACCGTGACACCACAGAAGAACTGGGACATTAACCTGTGAGCAGCTGTAATGGGTGTGAGAGGGGAGGCCCTGCAGGTAACACAGGGACAGGTGTATCTGCCTATAGAGTGACTCTAATCTAAGGCAGTGACCCAGGGTGTGAGAGGGAGGCTGTGCAGGTAACACAGGGACAGGTGTATCTGTCTATAGAGCGACACTAATCTGAGGCAGTGACCCAGGGTGTGAGAGGGAGGCTGTGCAGGTAACACAGGGACAGGTGTATCTGTCTATAGAGCGACACTAATCTGAGGCAGTGACCCAGGGTGTGAGAGGGGGGCTGTGCAGGTAACACAGGGACAGGTGTATCTGTCTATACAGTGACACTAATCTGGGGCAGTGACCCAGGGTGTGAGAGGGAGGCCCTGCAGGTAACACAGGGACAGGTGTATCTGTCTATACAGTGACTCTAATCTGAGGCAGTGACCCAGGGTGTGAGAGGGGAGGCCCTGCAGGTAACACAGGGACAGGTGTATCTGTCTATAGAGCGACTCTAATCTGAGGCAGTGACCCAGGGTGTGAGAGGGGGGCTGTGCAGGTAACACAGGGACAGGTGTATCTGTCTATAGAGCGACTCTAATCTGAGGCAGTGACCCAGGGTGTGAGAGGGGGGCTGTGCAGGTAACACAGGGACAGGTGTATCTGTCTATAGAGCGACTCTAATCTGAGGCAGTGACCCAGGGTGTGAGAGGGGAGGCCCTGCAGGTAACACAGGGACAGGTGTATCTGTCTATAGAGCGACTCTAATCTGAGGCAGTGACCCAGGGTGTGAGAGGGGGGCTGTGCAGGTAACACAGGGACAGGTGTATCTGTCTATAGAGCAACTCTAATCTGAGGCAGTGACCCAGGGTGTGAGAGGGGGGCTGTGCAGGTAACACAGGGACAGGTGTATCTGTCTATAGAGCGACACTAATCTGGGGGCAGACTAATCCGCTGCTCGCAGATAATGTGCCAGTTCTTCCTGGCTGTATAAGAGGCAACAAAGGGTAGTGTTGCCTTCGAGGAGAGTGATGTTACCAGTGGAGTGCCACAGGCATCAGTTCTTAGTCTGGTTCTTTACAACATTTTGTAAGTGATATTCTCTGTGCATTATTAGAAAGTTTATTTTTGTAGGTACAAACCTGATGCCCTGGAAGGTGTAGAAAAGATGAGGGGGAATCTAGTGGCTTAGTTCTGATAGATTCTGGCAGCAGAGATTTAAGTACATAAGTTGCCTTACTGCGTCAGCCCAAGGGTTCATCAAGGCCAGCATCCTGTTTCCACAGCGGCCAATCCAGGTTACAAGTACCTGGCCAGATCCCATGCTACGAATGCTGGCAACAAGCCGTGGCTATTCCCTATTGATTAATAGCAGTTTATGGATTTCTCCTCCAGAAAGTTATGCAAACCTTTTTTTAAACCCAGGTACACCAACTGCCTTAACCACATCCTCTGGCAATGAATTCCAGAGCTTGTGCACTAAGTGAGAGGATGTTCTTTTAAATGTGCTACTTGCTAACTTCATGGGGTGCTCCCTAGTTCTTGTATTATCGGGAAGCGTGAAGAAACCAATTTACATTTATGACTCTACTAAAATTGCAGAGTTGTATATTTGGGAGGTTGTACATTTATAGGGAATGAAATTCTGTGTACGAAACAAGCGCATGCTGTGTGTGTGATAATATTTTATGATCATATGGTAGCCAGATAGGTGATAAGGCAACAGTAAAAGCCAGAAAGCTGCGTGGCTGCATAGGGAGAGGAAGGGTCAGCAGAAAAGGGAGGTGACATTGCCCCTGTACAGGTCCCTGGTGAGACCTCACTGGGAATACTGAGTACAATTCTGGAGACCCCCCACCTTCAAAAGGACAGAAACAGGATGGAGCCGGTCCAGAGGATGGTCAGTGGTCTTTGTTCTAAAGCATATGGGGAAGGACTTAAAGATCATAACATGTACTCCCTAGAGGAAAGGAGAGATATGAGAGAGACCTTCCATGCACAGGAGCGGAGCCTCTTTCAAGGATAGGAGGCTGTGGAACGAGGGGTCATGAAATGAGGGTGAAAGGGGGCAGATTCAGGAGTAATCTTAGGACATCTTTCTTTACAGAGAGGGTGGTGGGTGCATGGAAGTGGTAGAGACAATGACAGTATCTGAATGTAAGAGAGCATGAAATAAGTGCAGGGATTTCTGAGGGAGTGGTAGGGACTGCAGAGCTGAGCAATGCTGGCAGATGAAATGGGTTCGTTCTGCCGTCACATTTCTAGATGTCTTTGAACATTCATTCATTCTGTCATTGTAACTCCCTCTTTATTTGCATAGATCCAGTCTAAGTGCCAGATGTACTGGGGGGGGGGGTTCCCGTTTTGTGTCTATGAGAAAAATGCTTCGCACATTGGCCCCCGAGTCTTTGAACATTCACCTTGGTGGGCATTACTGAAACAAATGGATGTCATTCTTTAGCGGTTCGTTACAGCTTATTGGAAATTGATTAATCCGAGCTGGACCGATATGATGCCTGCCAGAGCAGATTGGATGCTTCCAGAAGCACCGGGGAGGGGGGCGGGGGGGAGTGCCTTGTAGGGTGCCTGGGAGAGGAGAAGACAGCTCGCTGCCGGTGCGCGCTGACGAGGGCGATGCAGTTGCCATAGAGATGTGGGGATGTGGGGAGCGCTGCCATAGCCTTTAGCTTCTCTCTTACTGCTGCAATTTCCCTGTGAGGTGGGGGAGCATCTTAGCCTGGATATGGGGCCCTTGGGGGCCTGCAGTTGCAGAGCAGTGAAGAGGATGAGAGCAGAGTCTGCTTCCTGCGGCTCCTGTGTATTTTTCTCTGCCTGGCAGAGGGCGGCTTTGGGCTTGTAATATCTCTTTCTTTCCTAGGGGTGAGCAGGGTGGGGGGTGGGGATCTCCGGGCCAAAGTCAGTTTCACTTTGAGATCCAGATAATGACGCCCAGGTGGGGTTACCAGGTCACCGCAGATGAGCTGAGCTCGTCTGCAGACCCTGGCACTCGGGTAACCCGTGCAGGTGCAGCTGCGAGTTTCGGAAAGGGCTGGGGGTTCAGCACATGTCAGCGCTTACATTGCTAACAGTACAGCCGGCTTCTGCCACGGGAAGGAGGGCGTGGCAGGAGCTCGGCCTTAGCTGAAGCAGTGCATTCAGGCCTCCGTGAGGCTGATAATCTCTCACAGCTCAGGGCGGTTCTCAGTGAATCGTAAAACAGCTGCATATCCGGTTACTGAGCCCCCAGTGAGATGTGGGATTCAGAGACCTTCCTGTTTGCTGACAAAATGTAAAGAAAGTGTGGCCATTAATCCACGGGTCACTTCAGACAAAGGCCAGGGCTGTCCAGTAACACAGGGACATCAGGCATGGGAGAGAGAGAAGGATGGTGCAGGTAACACAGGGACAGGTGTATCTGTCTATAGAGCGACACTAATCTGAGGCAGTGACCCAGGGTGTGAGAGGGAGGCTGTGCAGGTAACACAGGGACAGGTGTATCTGTCTATACAGTGACTCTAATCTGAGGCAGTGACCCAGGGTGTGAGAGGGGGGCTGTGCAGGTAACACAGGGACAGGTGTATCTGTCTATAGAGCGACACTAATCTGAGGCAGTGACCCAGGGTGTGAGAGGGAGGCTGTGCAGGTAACACAGGGACAGGTGTATCTGTCTATAGAGCGACACTAATCTGAGGCAGTGACCCAGGGTGTGAGAGGGAGGCTGTGCAGGTAACACAGGGACAGGTGTATCTGTCTATAGAGCGACACTAATCTGAGGCAGTGACCCAGGGTGTGAGAGGGAGGCTGTGCAGGTAACACAGGGACAGGTGTATCTGCCTATACAGTGACTCTAATCTGAGGCAGTGACCCAGGGTGTGAGAGGGAGGCCCTGCAGGTAACACAGGGACAGGTGTATCTGTCTATAGAGCGACACTAATCTGAGGCAGTGACCCAGGGTGTGAGAGGGGGGCTGTGCAGGTAACACAGGGACAGGTGTATCTGTCTATAGAGAGACACTAATCTGGGGCAGTGACCCAGGGTGTGAGAGGGGGGCTGGGCAGGTAACACAGGGACAGGTGTATCTGTCTATAGAGCGACACTAATCTGGGGCAGTGACCCAGGGTGTGAGAGGGAGGCCCTGCAGGTAACACAGGGACAGGTGTATCTGTCTATAGAGCGACACTAATCTGAGGCAGTGACCCAGGGTGTGAGAGGGAGGCTGTGCAGGTAACACAGGGACAGGTGTATCTGTCTATAGAGCGACACTAATCTGAGGCAATGACCCAGGGTGTGAGAGGGAGGCTGTGCAGGTAACACAGGGACAGGTGTATCTGTCTATAGAGAGACACTAATCTGGGGCAGTGACCCAGGGTGTGAGAGGGGGGCTGGGCAGGTAACACAGGGACAGGTGTATCTGTCTATAGAGCGACACTAATCTGGGGCAGTGACCCAGGGTGTGAGAGGGAGGCCCTGCAGGTAACACAGGGACAGGTGTATCTGTCTATAGAGCGACACTAATCTGAGGCAGTGACCCAGGGTGTGAGAGGGAGGCTGTGCAGGTAACACAGGGACAGGTGTATCTGTCTATAGAGCGACACTAATCTGAGGCAGTGACCCAGGGTGTGAGAGGGAGGCTGTGCAGGTAACACAGGGACAGGTGTATCTGTCTATAGAGCGACACTAATCTGAGGCAATGACCCAAGGTATGAGAGGGAGGCTGTGCAGGTAACACAGGGACAGGTGTATCTGTCTATAGAGCGACACTAATCTGAGGCAATGACCCAGGGTGTGAGAGGGGAGGCTGTGCAGGTAACACAGGGACAGGTGTATCTGTCTATAGAGAGACACTAATCTGGGGCAGTGACCCAGGGTGTGAGAGGGGGGCTGGGCAGGTAACACAGGGACAGGTGTATCTGTCTATAGAGCGACACTAATCTGGGGCAGTGACCCAGGGTGTGAGAGGGAGGCCCTGCAGGTAACACAGGGACAGGTGTATCTGTCTATAGAGCGACACTAATCTGAGGCAGTGACCCAGGGTGTGAGAGGGAGGCTGTGCAGGTAACACAGGGACAGGTGTATCTGTCTATAGAGCGACACTAATCTGAGGCAGTGACCCAGGGTGTGAGAGGGAGGCTGTGCAGGTAACACAGGGACAGGTGTATCTGTCTATAGAGCGACACTAATCTGAGGCAATGACCCAAGGTATGAGAGGGAGGCTGTGCAGGTAACACAGGGACAGGTGTATCTGTCTATAGAGCGACACTAATCTGAGGCAGTGACCCAGGGTGTGAGAGGGGGGCTGGGCAGGTAACACAGGGACAGGTGTATCTGTCTATAGAGCGACACTAATCTGAGGCAGTGACCCAGGGTGTGAGAGGGAGGCTGTGCAGGTAACACAGGGACAGGTGTATCTGTCTATAGAGCGACACTAATCTGAGGCAGTGACCCAGGGTGTGAGAGGGAGGCCCTGCAGGTAACACAGGGACAGGTGTATCTGTCTATAGAGCGACACTAATCTGAGGAAGTGACCCAGGGTGTGAGAGGGGGGCTGTGCAGGTAACACAGGGACAGGTGTATCTGTCTATAGAGCGACACTAATCTGAGGAAGTGACCCAGGGTGTGAGAGGGGGGCTGTGCAGGTAACACAGGGACAGGTGTATCTGTCTATAGAGCGACTCTAATCTGAGGCAGTGACCCAGGGTGTGAGAGGGAGGCCCTGCAGGTAACACAGGGACAGGTGTATCTGTCTATAGAGCGACACTAATCTGAGGCAGTGACCCAGGGTGTGAGAGGGGGGCTGTGCAGGTAACACAGGGACAGGTGTATCTGTCTATAGAGCGACACTAATCTGGGGCAGTGACCCAGGGTGTGAGAGGGAGGCCCTGCAGGTAACACAGGGACAGGTGTATCTGTCTATAGAGCGACACTAATCTGGGGCAGTGACCCAGGGTGTGAGAGGGAGGCCCTGCAGGTAACACAGGGACAGGTGTATCTGTCTATAGAGCAACTCTAATCTGAGGCAGTGACCCAGGGTGTGAGAGGGGGGCTGTGCAGGTAACACAGGGACAGGTGTATCTGTCTATAGAGCGACACTAATCTGAGGCAGTGACCCAGGGTGTGAGAGGGAGGCTGTGCAGGTAACACAGGGACAGGTGTATCTGTCTATAGAGCGACACTAATCTGAGGCAGTGACCCAGGGTGTGAGAGGGAGGCTGTGCAGGTAACACAGGGACAGGTGTATCTGTCTATAGAGCAACTCTAATCTGAGGCAGTGACCCAGGGTGTGAGAGGGGGGCTGTGCAGGTAACACAGGGACAGGTGTATCTGTCTA
This sequence comes from Rhinatrema bivittatum, assembly GCF_901001135.1. Taxonomy (NCBI): domain Eukaryota; kingdom Metazoa; phylum Chordata; class Amphibia; order Gymnophiona; family Rhinatrematidae; genus Rhinatrema; species Rhinatrema bivittatum. The sequence goes on from NW_021820375.1 coordinate 8,826, forward strand.
TAGAGCGACACTAATCTGAGGCAGTGACCCAGGGTGTGAGAGGGAGGCTGTGCAGGTAAGACAGGGACAGGTGTATCTGTCTATAGAGCGACACTAATCTGAGGCAGTGACCCAGGGTGTGAGAGGGGGGCTGTGCAGGTAACACAGGGACAGGTGTATCTGTCTATAGAGCGACACTAATCTGAGGCAGTGACCCAGGGTGTGAGAGGGAGGCTGTGCAGGTAACACAGGGACAGGTGTATCTGTCTATAGAGCAACTCTAATCTGAGGCAGTGACCCAGGGTGTGAGAGGGGGCTGTGCAGGTAACACAGGGACAGGTGTATCTGTCTATAGAGCGACTCTAATCTGAGGCAGTGACCCAGGGTGTGAGAGGGAGGCTGTGCAGGTAAGACAGGGACAGGTGTATCTGTCTATAGAGCGACACTAATCTGAGGCAGTGACCCAGGGTGTGAGAGGGGGGCTGTGCAGGTAACACAGGGACAGGTGTATCTGTCTATAGAGCGACTCTAATCTGAGGCAGTGACCCAGGGTGTGAGAGGGGGGCTGTGCAGGTAAGACAGGGACAGGTGTATCTGTCTATAGAGGGGCAGTGATACTGAGTGCAGGAGGTTGTCGGGACTCCGAGGCTCTCTGAGAATGGTCCTTTGCCAGATGTTCTTAAGAGGAAGGTCCCCTCCTCTGATAATAACTTGCATTTTCTGCCTGCGGCCAGGATTGAATTGGATGCTTTTGGAGAGGCCATGGAGCAGCTGGGCAGGGAGTGGGGGAGGCGATGCAAGGTCTGTGCTGGATTGTAAAACAGGAGGAGATTGATGGCAGGTTCAGAGATTTTATGCTCCGTTGTTTTTCTTTTAATGACCTCTGCGTTCTGCAGCAGTGCAGCTTTATTTACCTTGGTGCAGGCCCAGTAATCTTCTTAACTTCAGTACTGGAAGGGGGAAAAAAGCCGATGTTTTCTCCCTCAGCTGGATGGAGCCTGTTCTGCATTTCTGATTTGGGCAGGGCCAGATTCCTGGCTTCCCTCTGTCTCCGAGGACCCTGCTGTGAGGAATTCCCCCTGGTACCTAGTGCTGCTCTGGGTGACTTGTTGCTCTTCTGTTTCCTGGGAGGCTGTAGTGGGACATCTGTCAGTAAGACAGCGGGGATCTCGGAGCGAGTCTGCGCCTGCCCTTCAGGATCTCCACAGTGAATGTGCCGCAGAGAGATTTGTATGCAAATCTCTGCTGCATATTCATTGTGGAGATCCTGAAAGGCAGGCGTGGCGGGGCCCCTCACGTGCACACTGGGGAAGCGAGGGTCCGTGGAGCGCCCACCTATCTGGGAGCTTCCTTGCCAGGCGCTGCCTGCATGAAAGACGACCGTGGATATGACCCTCATTTGTATTTTTGGTTCCCACCCCTTCCTGGGCATGGGATAGGTCTGGAAGCCCAAGCTTGTTGACGTGGTGCTCGGCAGAGGGGGCTGATGGGGTTGGAGAGGGGCCGCCTTTGACCCCATGCTTGACCTTTTGACGTTGGGAAGAAATGTTCTTGGCTGTGACCTTTGCCCAGGTTTCTGTTTGTGATTCGGTTCTGCCCCATTGCTTGCTGGGAGAGAGTGGGGAGGGTCTTCCTGGGGGGTGGGAGACCCTGCATGGGGCACGCCTGTGATTCCAGAGCTGCCTCTTCTCCCTTCCCGTGCAAGGCAGGAACCTCCCCCTGCACTGCGGGAAACGCTCTGCCAGCCCCCCCAGCGGGTAAGACTTGCTGCCTCTCGCAGAGCCCAGGCCTCAGCCTGGGGGTGAATTTACGTTCTGCGACCTTTCAGCCTCTACTCCAGACTGCACTGTTCTCTCTGTCCCGGCAGGAGATTCCTGGCTTGTAGGAGGCTTCTTTCTGACCTGCTGGGGTTTTACCCTGCTTTTTGTTTCTCTTTGGTTTTCTTTTTTGTGATTTTATGTAACATTTGTTACGTTGTGTTTGCTTTGATTATGGGTGTAAAATTGTAATCCGCACCGAACAGGAATGGTTGGGAAGAGCACAGTAGAATCGAACCCGTCCACTGCAGCGATAATCCTTGGCCTGGGTCCCTGCCAGAGCCCTGGCCCTTAGGTGGTGCTGAGTACAGGGCAGGACTCCCACACCCATCTCGCTGGTGGTCTGTGGAGCCCTTGCACCAGCAGTTTGACGAGCGATCTTGTGACAGGATAAACCAATCGGCTGTGACAGAGGGCTCCCCCTCTCCTCCCTTGGCACAGAGCTGGGGCCACGTAGTGCACATCACCCACAGTGGTGATCGTGGGAGGCATCCCTAGGCCCATGGAGACCACTCATAAGAGTGGGCATTGGCCCATCTGGTGACCAAAGGAGCCCATCGCAGGACTCAGCATCAGGCGCCAGTTGTTCTGCCAGGGCCTGGATTACTGATGTTACCTCGGCATTCTTCTCCAGGCAAGGACCAGTCAGAATAACCAGGAAGTGAGGCAGTGGGCCAGGAAATACTGGTGCAGGAGTGTGGGGTCTGTGTGTTCCCACTGTGCCACTAACAAACACGAAACTCTGAGGAGATTTCTGCCTGCCCGGGTGCAGGCTGCGACTGTGATTTGCGTTCGGCTGGTTGGGCGCAGAACGTGACTCGTGGACACAGTAAAACGTTTTGGTTATCAGCAGATACTTCTCGGCCCACTCGGTGGCCCCCTGCCCTCTGTCACCACGGGAATGAAGGGATGTTTTTCCATCTCTTGAGTTTTCTTACTCCGTCTTGATCGAAAGTTAATTATCGGATTCTGGCAGGCTCATAAAATCCCTGAGATCAGAAATTCATTGCTTCAGTGTCAGATGTGGTAGAATCAGGATTTAAATAGCGTTCAGCGCAGTCTTTCCAGTCCCAATAGAAATGTATTTATTTATCTTATGTAGGCATCTTCCAGGACAAGATCACAACAGTTTACAAATTCATCGTTCAATCACATTCTGAGTCAATATTCATAAATTAGATCAAAACCAAAGCAGATATCTGTTCTTATTCCTGATTACACTCTTAAGATATCTTTGACAGGCCTTTCATGCCATTGTAATCCCATCAGGCCCCATCATGGGGCCTGATGGGATTCATCCAAGGATATTGAGGGAGCTCAGAGATGTTCTGGCGGGTCCGCTGTGTGACCTGTTCAATAGATCCCTTGAAACGGGAGTGGTGCCGAGTGATTGGAGAAGAGCGGTGGTGGTCCCGCTTCACAAGAGTGGGAACAGGGAGGAGGCTGGCAACTACAGACCGGTTAGCCTCACTTCGGTGGTGGGAAAAGTAATGGAGTCACTGCTGAAAGAGAGAATAGTGAACTATCTACAGTCCGGAGAATTGATAGACCAGAGGCAACATGGATTCACCAGGGGAAGATCCTGTCAAACAAATCTGATTGACTTTTTTGACTGGGTAACCAAGGAATTGGATCAAGGAAGAGCACTCAATATCATCTACTTGGATTTCAGCAAAGCTTTTGATACGGTTCCGCACAGGAGACTGGTGAATAAAACGAGAAGCTTAGGAGTGAGTGCCGAGGTGGTGACCTGGATTGCAAATTGGTTGACGGACAGAAGACAATGTGTGATGGTAAATGGAACCTTCTCTGAAGAGAGAGCGGTTTTAAGTGGTGTACCGCAAGGATCGGTGTTGGGACCGGTCCTGTTCAATATCTTTGTGAGCGACATTGCGGACGGGATAGAAGGTAAGGTTTGTCTTTTTGCGGATGACACTAAGATCTGCAACAGAGTGGACACGCCGGAAGGAGTGGAGAGAATGAGACGGGATCTAAGGAAACTGGAAGAGTGGTCGAAGATATGGCAGCTGAGATTCAATGCCAAGAAGTGCAAAGTCATGCATATGGGGAGTGGAAATCCGAATGAACTGTACTCGATGGGGGGGGAAAGGCTGATGTGCACGGAGCAGGAGAGGGACCTTGGGGTGATAGTGTCTAATGATATGAAGTCTGCGAAACAATGCGACAAGGCGATAGCAAAAGCCAGAAGAATGCTGGGCTGCATAGAGAGAGGAATATAGAGTAAGAAAAGGGAAGTGATTATTCCCTTGTACAGGTCCTTGGTGAGGCCTCACCTGGAGTACTGTGTTCAGTTCTGGAGACCGTATCTACAAAAAGACAAAGACAAGATGGAAGCGGTACAGAGAAGGGCGACCAGGAAGGTGGAGGATCTTCATCGGATGACGTACGAGGAGAGATTGAAGAATCTAAATATGTACACCCTGGAGGAAAGGAGGAGCAGAGGAGATATGATACAGACTTTCAGATACTTGAAAGGTTTTAATGATTCAAAGGCAACGACAAACCTTTACCATAAGAAAAAAATCAGCAGAACCAGGGGTCACGATTTGAAGCTCCAGGGAGGAAGATTCAGAACCAATGTCAGGAAGTATTTCTTCACGGAGAGGGTGGTGGATGCCTGGAATGCCCTTCCGGAGGAAGTGGTGAAGACCAGAACTGTGAAGGACTTCAAAGGGGCGTGGGATAAACACTGTGGATCCATAAAGTCAAGAGGCCGCCAATGAAGAGTGGGTGACTCGCCAGAATGATGGCTACTGCCTGGACACAATACCCTTATTCAATAAACATACACATGGTTACTGTGACTCCAACATCACTCTAAGCTTCAACAGCAAGAGGAAATGTGGAAAAAAGGATTTGCACTCACAAAGCCGGGAGTAGCTGGCTTGTTACGGCGGTTACTACCCCAAACCAAATGTGCCTGATACTTCACTTTCGATGCATATCCAGCATAGCTCTCTGCTTCAACGGCAGGGGAGAAGAAAAAAACTGATACCTCACGCATATCCAGCATAGCTCTCTGCTTCAACGGCAGGGGAGAAGAAAAACAACCAATAAGGGCTGTATAACATAGTCTGGGTTAAAACAAATAAGCATGGGTGTAGCTTGCTTATTGCGGCGGTTACTACCCCTAATACCCCTAACTAATCAAGCTAGATATTTCACTTGGATGCAGCTCCATCACTGCTCTCTACATTAATGGTGGGGGAGGAAGGGAAATAGAACCAAGAGCTAAAAGAAACAGATAAGTATGAGAGAAAAAATGTGTGAAGCTTGCTGGGCAGACTGGATGGGCCATTTGGTCTTCTTCTGCCGTCATTTCTATGTTTCTATGTAAGTCTTTTCTGTATGTATAATGCTCCCTGCCTCTCTCTCCCCCCTGACTGATGTGGGACTGAGTGCACTGTGAGTAAGCTGGGAAACAATTGATGACTGAAGTTGTGTGCTCTGCTGGCTGACCCTGCTGTGCCTGCCTCCTTCCTCCAGTAATCCCAGATTTTGGTCTGCTCTTTGTATTTGTTGTAGTATTGATGGTGTTTGCTCTTTCTTGCTGGTACCTTTGGGGGAGTTGATGATGCACTTTCCTGCTGTGTTGGAGAGTTAGTGTTTGCTGTTTGATGCTGAGGTGCTCTTGAGGTTGTTGACTGCCGATTGTTGGAGTTGATGATGCACTTTCCTGCTCTGTTGGAGAGTTAGTGTTTGCTGTTTGATGCTGAGGTGCTCTTGATGTTGTTGACTTGCTTTGTTGGGGAGTTGATGATGCACTTTCCTGCTGCTGTTGGAGTTCATATGCTGATGGTGCTATTTGCAGTTGTTCCAAAGTTGATATTTGCTGTTGGGGATTTGGTGCCATTGTACTGTTGTGGAGTTGATGATATTTGCTGTTGGCTGTTAGTACTGCTGTTTGCAATTGTTGGAGAGTGGTTGTTTATTTGATGATGCCAGTAGTGCTATTTGGAGTTTAGTTTATTTGCAGTCTTGATTTACTGCCAGTTACCTTTCAAATATTAAAGCAGTTTATATAGAAACAGAGAAGTGTGATGGCAGGAAACATAGTAACATAGTGATGATAGCAGCAAAGGACTCAATGCTCCATCCAGTCTGCCCAGCCAGCTTCTTATGGTAGTTTCTGCCGTGCTGTGCAGGTTTCTCTTGAAGGTAGCAACTGCTGCTCCATGCACTTATCCCCAAGCTTTATGATAACCCATAAATTTCCTGCTAACAACATTTTTACTGGGCCAGGAGCCTTCTTGAGAATTCAGACAGTGCTGCGTGTTTTGCTTTTGGACTTGGCCTTAGAAGCAGTCCTGTGCTTTTTCCCTTATGTTTGGGTATGTGGTGGTTCTCAGAAGCCAATTCCCCCTGCCACCAGCCCCCCCCCCCCCCCCAAGACCATATGGTCCATCTAGCCTGCCTATCCATCCAATTTCTATAGCCCTTACAATTCCTCCAAGCTTTCTTGAATTCAGATACTGGCCTTATCTCCACCACCTCCACTGGGAGGCCGTTTCATGCATCCACCACCCTCTCTGGAAAGAAATATTTCCTTAAATTACTCCTGAGTCTGCCCCCTTTCATCCTAATCTCATGATCCCCTCGTTCTAGATCCTGCTTTCCATTGAAAGAGGCTCAGCTCCTGTGCATGGAAGGTCTCTATCATATCTCTCCTTTCCTCTAGGGAGTACATATTATGATCTTTAAGTCCTTCCCCATATGCTTTAGAACAAAGACCACTGACCATTTTAGTGACCTCCCTCTGGACCGGCTCCGTCCTGTTTCTATCCTTTTGAAGGTGGGGGGTCTCCAGAATTGTACTCAGTATTCCCAGTGAGGTCTCACCAGGGACCTGTACAGGGGCAATGTCGCCTCCCTTTTCTGCTGACCCTTCCTCTCCCTGTGCACCCAAGCATCTTTCTGGCTTTTGCCCTCGCTTTAGCCACCTGAAGTTCATCAGACGCGATCACCCCCAGATCCGGCTCTTCCTTTGTGCTCAGAAGAATTTCACCTCCAATACTGCACCTTTCCCATGACTCTGCATTTTTAAGCACTAAATCTTAGCTGCCGGACCATTACTAAGCTTCGCCAGATCCTTCCTCATGTTTTCCACATCTTTCTGGCTGCCTATCTATCTATCCTGTTGCAGATTTTGGTATCACCGTCAAAAACAAAACAAAACCCTTTCCTGACCATCCTTCTGCTATGTTGGGCATGAAAATTTAATAATGGTAAAAAGTTATCCATGTTATAAAATAAAATTGACAGCAAAGCCCAGTAAAATGGGTTCTAAGTATCAGTGAAAGCTTGATGAAACCACCAGGCCTTCACTACCAAAATTTGTGATAGTTTTTCTCTAAACGGTGATGATGTTTGTTATTGATGATTGTTGTTTGAGTGCTGTTTGCTACTGATGTTACTGATGGTGGTGTTGTGATATTGATGCTGATTGTTTTGGAATAGTTGATGATGCTGATTTATTGTTTAGTGTCTCAGAGAGAGACTCTTGTAGGACTTCATATGATGAACTTAACAGATGTGAAGGAGTTCGGTTTCGGGATGTCTTTCATAAAGGCTGCATCACTTTGCAAAGACAGGGTCGTGCTGCGCTGCTGGGATATAAATGAATCCGTATTAGTTAATGCCATCATGTGAGGGGGCAGAGATGAAAAGCGAACATGGAGGTGATGTCCAGATCCTCCATCCTGTGAGCGCGTGGTGGACGTGGAGGGCCTCCGATGGGGCTCCCTAAGGCTTTTCTAGGGAGGGTGTGAGGCGATGGGAAGGTGAATGTGGCACCAGATCTCAGCTCTGAACTTCGGAGACAGACAGGATTTAACCCCCACCTCCTGGGGACCTGTTGCCTGCCCAGGGCAGTCCTGTGCTGGGGCTGGGGGTCATTGTCTGGGCGGGAACAGGCTCCAGGCGAGCCCATGGCAGAGGCTCTCGATTCAGTCACAAAAAGTCTATTTTGGTCCCTGTCAGAACTTTATCAGCTGATGATGTTAGCAGAGTGTTGTGCAAATAATTCTGCAACTCTCTCCTCCTGTGCTTTCTGGGGAATTTTTTTCTAAGCCTGGGTTGCTGCTGGCTCTCCTGCTGATGTCAGAGCGAAACCCGAAGTAGCAGAAAGTTTTGTCTGCTGAGGAGCCTGGGAAGGAGGAAGCCAGGGCTGCTCAGTCTGAGGAAAGTTAAATTTGAGATTTGGGCTCTCTGAAGACATGAGGAGAAGCACAGCCCTCGCCTTCCGCCATAACAGGAAGATGAAAGGTATTCTGGATATAGCCTTAGGCTAATGACATGATGGGCTAGACGGGAGCCAGCCTGCGGCCACAAAGCGCAGATGTGGGAGAGGGAACGTGAAGGGAGCCCGCTCGTTTCTGGTGGCTCCTGGAACGTGAGATCAGCGTGGTCAGGGCGGGGGATGAATGTCTTTAACAGGACCTGTATCTTATTAGCGCCCCCGGCCTGCTCCCAAAGTATTGTGGGATTGTACGCCGGAGTGGAAATATGAACAGCAGGGCTCTCCGCTGGCTTTAGATTGATGTAGCAGAGCAGTGGGGGAGGATCACCCACAAGAGTGGAGAGGAAATGAACGTGAATGGACTGTGTTAGTGCGGTCCCTGCCGGCATTACTCCTCGATTCCCCCGGCTGGCATTTCAGGCTGCCCGGCTCCATTCTGTGGGGGCTCTCGGACCACCTTGGACGCAGGTCTTCCTCTGGGCTACGCCGGCGCAGGGGTGACCTGGGTTCAGGATTCCTCGCAGCTGTATTTTCGGTTCAGCGAGTTGAAGGGCGCATTCATTCCCAGGACGACGATGCCGTCGCAGGTGCCTCCATCAGGGAGGTTTCATGCAGACAAGTTCCCACGCACCCTCCAAAAAATGGAGGTCCATATTCAGTAGGGTGCTTAATGGACAGGTTATGTGGCTAAAGTTAGCAGGATAAGTGTACGTGCCTAGTGTTATCTGGCTACATGTATAGCTGAACATAGCCCTTTATGCTTTTAAGTTACCCAGCCTGGGGGGGAGGGGCAGTTAGAAGGGGGAGGCCTGGGGGGGGAGGGGCGGTTAGAAGGGGGAGCCTGGGGGGGGGGAGGGGCGGTTAGAAGGGGGAGCCGGGGGGGGGGAGGGGCGGTTAGAGTGAGGCCTGGGGGGGGGAGGGGCGGTTAGAGTGAGGGCCTGGGGGGGGGGAGGGGTGGTTAGAAGGGGGAGGCCTGGGGGGGGAGGGGCGGTTAGAAGGGGGAGCCTGGGGGGGGGGAGGGGCGGTTAGAGTGAGGCCTGGGGGGGGGGAGGGGCGGTTAGAGTAATGCCTGGGGAGGGGAGGGGTGGTTAGAAGGGTGAGGCCTGGGGGGGGGGGGGGGAGGGGCGGTTAGAGTAATGTCTGGGGGGGGGGGAGGGGTGGTTAGAAGGGTGAGGCCTTAGCATTAGCTTTGTGGAGGAGGAAGGGGTCTGGGACTGGATATCTTTGAAAGGTCTGCGGATAAGTAGCCACAAGATCTGCCCAGCAGCAGGGCTCACCTAGCGAGATCTGCCCGATTATATAACGAGCTTAGCTGGACAGCTCAGCCCCTCCCCCCAGGGCACATGATGTGCCCCTTTATTTACAGCCAAATTCTGGCTGGGTGGCGAGTTGCACTGCTTGATTTTACTCAGTTAAGGACCGGACCTTTAGAAACAAAACCCAAGCCGCCTAGCTGCCGCGTGGATGAGAGGGGGGCACTGAGGCGGGCATCCTGAGCGCAGGTCGGGCAGGAAACGCGTGCCCTGTCGTGGGATAATGGTAGGAAATCGGTAGCGTCTGTCCTGAAGGAAAATCTCTGCTTGATGGGATCCCCCGAGCATGCACCCCCCCCCCCTCCCCCGCCACAAGGCTGCATCACTGCTCTCAGACTCACACGGCTATCGTGGACCCGGGCGGTGAGGATATTAACAGGAAACCCATGTCTAACGGTCGGGGGGAGCTTCTATCCAGTGACAGGACAGCACGAGGAAGGGGCTCCCAGATCTGCCTGGTGACCGAGCACGAGAGCATTGCTTTATTTTCTGCATTACTCACATTTATAAACTGCTGCGTAAGGAGATAAAATCCAGGGTATTCAGGTAACTTACAGTCACAATAAAAGACAGAGAAGCACCAAAAGCCGTGGTGGGCAGGTTTGTCTGTCCAGCCAGAGCCCGGGATGGGATTGCGTCAGACAGGAAGTGGGCGGGATCGGGGCCAGGGCTGGATGTGAACTTGCTCAGGACCACACTGGCAGGAAACAGCGGGGTAAAGAGGAGAAGGTGGTCAGAGAGGCACTCACCCCGCCTCTCTCTAACTTACCTCTTCTCCCTTATAGCAAACAAAGCCAGGGCTCTGCCCTTTCTCTCGGGGAAGGCACCTCCCACGCTCTCTGTCCTTCAGGGCTGGGGCTCATGAGTGATCCATGCGGAGGAGCCAGAACTGACCTACACCGCCCCCTCTGCCAGGGAAAAGGCGGCAGAAGGCTGCTCTGGGTTGCTCTGCTGGAGGTTGTGGACAGCAGAAGGGGTTGAGCTGGCAGACGTTTGAAGGCTGTGAGCAGTCGTGCCGGTCATCCGGGCCAGGGGTGGCTCTGCTGCTCATAAACTTCAAACTTGTAGCAAGTCAAATCCTTTTTTCTGTCTGTGGTGTCTGCTTCAGTATCACCCCTTCCCCTTCAGTTCCCTGCAGTACAGGAGGAGAAGTGGGGAGGGACTGGATTAGGGAGCAGTGTCTGTGCTTCAGGCTCTCCCCCTCCTCTTCTCTTCCCTGCAGGCTGCCTGGAGGGGAGGGGCTGGATTAGGGAGCAGTGTCTCTTCTCTTCTCTGTGCTTCAGGCTCTCCCCTCCTCTTCTCTTCCCTGCAGGCTGCCTGGAGGGGAGGGGCTGGATTAGGGAGCAGTGTCTGTTCTCTTCTCTGTGCTTCAGGCTCTCCCCCTCCTCTTCTCTTCCCTGCAGGCTGCCTGGAGGGGAGGGGCTGGATTAGGGAGCAGTGTCTGTTCTCTTCTCTGTGCTTCAGGCTCTCCCCTCCTCTTCTCTTCCCTGCAGGCTGCCTGGAGGGGAGGGGCTGGATTAGGGAGCAGTGTCTGTTCTCTTCTCTGTGCTTCAGGCTCTCCCCCTCCTCTTCTCTTCCCTGCAGGCTGCCTGGAGGGGAGGGGCTGGATTAGGGAGCAGGGTCTGTTCTCTTCTCTGTGCTTCAGGCTCTCCCCCTCCTCTTCTCTTCCCTGCAGGCTGCCTGGAGGGGAGGGGCTGGATTAGGGAGCAGTGTCTGTTCTCTTCTCTGTGCTTCAGGCTCTCCCCCTCCTCTTCTCTTCCCTGCGGGCTGCCTGGAGGGGAGGGGCTGGATTAGGGAGCAGTGTCTCTTCTCTTCTCTGTGCTTCAGGCTCTCTCCCTCCTCTTCTCTTCCCTGTGGGCTGCCTGGAGGGGAGGGGCTGGATTAGGGAGCAGTGTCTGTTCTCTTCTCTGTGTGCTTCAGGCTCTCCCCCTCCTCTTCTCTTCCCTGCAGGCTGCCTGGAGGGGAGGGGCTGGATTAGGGAGCAGTGTCTGTTCTCTTCTCTGTATGCTTCAGGCTCTCTCCCTCCTCTTCTCTTCCCTGCAGGCTGCCTGGAGGGGAGGGGCTGGATTAGGGAGCAGTGTCTCTTCTCTTCTCTGTGTGTTTCAGGCTCTCCCCCTCCTCTTCTCTTCCCTGCAGGCTGCCTGGAGGGGAGGGGCTGGATTAGGGAGCAGTGTCTCTTCTCTTCTCTGTGCTTCAGGCTCTCCCCCTCCTCTTCTCTTCCCCGCTGGCTGCCTGGAGGGGAGGGGCTGGATTAGGGAGCAGTGTCTCTTCTCTTCTCTGTGTGCTCTGGAAACAAGTGGCAGTCCCATCCCGACTCTTTGGCGGATCAGGGAGCAGCGGGAAGGGTTAGGACGGCCGTTGCTGGCGTTTCGGGCTTTATAGGAATGTAGATAGCTGGGTGGCTGCTCTCGCTCTCTCTCTCTCCTACTGTGGATTGATGAGAAGCAGAGTTTTCCCAGTGGATAAAGGTAAATGGTGCAGGATCCCGGGGCTGTGTACGGGGAGCAGCGAGTGAAGCCATGGCATCTTGCATGAGAGAGACGTGTTTGGGCGACTGTGAGGACGTGCAGAGGGCATGTGAGTGGCAGCTGAAATGTGATCTTTAAGATCTCTTCCTTACTGAGCCCCGATGAAGGGGGGGCAGAGAGAGAGGAGAGCTGCTGCTTCGCCTATGGAAAGGTGAGCCGGCCTGCGTTTGCCACTTTCCCTTGTGGCAGGGCTGGGAAGATGATTTAATCCGCGGTGCTGCCCTCTGAATCCTGCTTGAAGCCCGCTGAGGCGGTGGATTATGTCTGCTCAGCAGTGATTGCATTCCTGCTGCCCCTTCCAGAATAAACTAACCTCCGAGTGGTTCAGCATTTTATTTGGTTATTTGCACCTCTGTTGGAGGCGTTGGCTAACAAAAATAATCCTAACTGCAGGTACAGGATGCCGGGTTCCACCTCGGGAGTCGCCACCCAGGAAAAGGACCTTGGGGTCCTTATGGACGATGCCTTGAAATCTTAGGCAATCAAGACGGCAAATACGCTGCTTGGAATTATCTGGAAAGGAGCTGAGTCTGTCCTATTGCCTTTCTCTAGCCCCATGGCGCGACCGCCCCCGGGGTATCGCGTGCGGTTCTGGTAACCGCGTGTCGAGAGAGAGAGCAGATATAGAAAAGGTACAGAGAAGGGGCTGGCAGAGCTCCCTCATGGAGAAAGCTAAACAGATCAGGAAAAGAAATGACTGAGGGGGGGGGGGTGATTATATCTGCCCCCGCCCTCACTGGGGGGAAATGGGACACAGATAGGAAATCTGGCACCCAAAAAGATAAAAGGTAGAGTCAGGTGAGAGCAGCACAAGTCGTGCCGGTGCTGGAGGCGCGGCAGGTCCCTGCCCCAGAGAGCTCGGGTGTGTGCCACACCCGGCCTGTTTGCTTCCAGGAGCTGTGCAGAAAGGGTGGGACTCGCTCCAGCCTTTCCCAAAAAAAATAACAGCATAAAGGTAGAGCCTGTGATCTGTGTTTGGGTCGTGTGCTCACTTGCACCTGAATCCTGAGACGTGCTCTGAATGTTTGCCAGGGGCAGCCCAGGAGGGACTCGTATGGAAAGTCTGGAGGTGGGGAGGGGAGGGAGAGCAGGGAGGAGAGCTGCGCGTGGGGCTGGGTACAGCGAGTGCTGCGCTGGCGGGGGGCTTGCTAAGGGCTTTACCCTTCAGCGCTGACCAGCTAAGTTTGCCAAGTTCAGCCGCTCGGCTTTTCCAGCTGAAAGTCCCTCTGATCCAGCTCTTTGCTGTGTGGAGGACTCGGCTGCTGGTCCTGCCTCTCCCCCTCCCCATTCCACAAGGGCCTGGGTGAGGAGCCCCCTCCTCCAGCGCTGGCAGTGCCATCCTTGGACTCTAATCCTTCGGGGTGGTAAAGCCTGCCTGGTTCAGTAGAGGGAGGGGTGAAGCTGGGATCCAGGCTGAAAAAGAGGGGCACGGATGAAGCCCCTCCCCTCCGTCTGCCGCAGGCTGCAAACGTCTCCAGGCCCTAGCCCGCACTTCCTAGATACGAAGAGGCTAGGCCAGGTTATTTCTAGGGGCATGGAGAGTGTCAGGGGGGAAAAAGCAAACTGAGCACAAGCTAAGTGAGCAGCAGCTTCACGCACTGAGAGTTGGAATTGGAACTCGGGTCTCCAGCTTGCACATGTTAAAAGCTTTGCAGGTTCCTAGTAATTTGGTTCCTTATATTAGGCGGCAGGAACAGTTGGCACGGTGGTCACAGACATGAGGAGGGGGCCTGTCTCAGGTATGCAGCAAGAGCCTAGCAGGGCGCAGGAAATCCTAGCGATCTCTGCGTTGTGTGCTCTGAGTTAAACAAATGCGGGTGAGCGTGGCCAACCGCGTGGATCCCGCGGCCACTGTCTTTGGCTCACAGCAGCCCAGTGTCCGTGGTCGCGCAGAGAAGCTCCTCAGCTGTAATGACTCCCAGCCCAGAGAACTGGCTAACATCCCTCTGTTGGCCACGCGCTGCGTGGGGCCAGTGGCGTGCAGTGCACGCTGGCTTGTGTTCTGCAGGTAGGAAACCTGATCACATTACCCCCTCGCTGATTTCACTGCATCGGCTGCCGGTACAGGCCTGAATATGTTATAAAGTATTAACAATAGTATTCCTACTCATTCACTCCGGTCTGCCAGGCGCGACACTGCACCCGCACCCACCGCAGCGAACACTAAGATCGCAGAATGCAGGACTGGTGCCTGTGCACGCCAGACGTATGTAAGGCATCGCGTGTTTTCCATAGCGAGCCCAGAGCGTGGCATGCTCTACCCGAGACGTTAGGTTTGATACCAGAAAGAAGGAGATGTAAACGCGGCGATTCAAAAACGCATACGACCTAACGTAAAAACGTCAGAACGAGGAGAACTAATAACGAGGAATAAAATGAACAGGATAATGTAAGAATCTCAGCCCAATGTACTGACCAAGATGTGAAACTTGTTCTGCCATTTTATTTTATGTCCTAGATCTTTAGTTAACTGTTGGATCGAGGTTGATGCCTGTTCATGAATACGACCTCTGTAACCCCTCGTTATCTGTGGATTTCTAGCTGTGAATGTTACTTCTGTAAACCGTTGTGATCTTCACCTGCAGCCACGGTGCATAAAATGTCTGAATGAATGAATGAATACACGCGTTTTGAGCGTGACTTGCTCTCGGAGGGGTTGTGCTTCTCTCGTCCGACCACCCTGACTCTGCTCGCTCCTCTTCCCCAGAGATCCGGGTGCAGCTGACGGAGCAGTTCAAATGCCTGGACCAGCAGTGCGAGCTGCGCGTGCAGCTGCTGCAGGACCTGCAGGACTTCTTTCGGAAGAAGGCGGAGGTGGAGATGGATTACTCGCGAAACCTGGAGAAGCTGGCGGAGAGGTTCCTGACCAAAACCCGCAGCACCAAAGACCAGCAGTTCAAGTAGGTTCTGGTAGTGGGTTTCCTGGGCTCCTCCTTGCTCGTGACAGATTAGGTAAATGCTGGAGAACTGGGCAGCGTAATTACTAGATCATGCCTGTTGGCGTGTTTGGCAGGGCAGCTGTCCTGGAGGAGGCTCATCCCGCACAGACCTGCCACCCTAGCATCTCTGCAGCCTTGTGCCCAGCTCCCGCCCAGGAGGATTAATTTCAGTTTTTACAAAAGGGTTTTTCCTGTACAAGATGTATTTGTGTCATTTGCTCCACCCCTGGATAAAATGGCTCTGCGGGGACCAGGCTTGGAGAATTGTAATTGATGCATTTAATGTATTCAGCTTGACGTTGGTTGTCGAGCTCCGTAGACGTGCTTTGTGAATACGGAAGAGCGGGGTATGAGGCTGCGGTGTGGCTGTGCATGACTGGGATTCTCCGAGGAATTGCTGGGAGGAGGAGGAGCAGAATCCTCAAGGGTTGGAAGCAGGGACGTTCCTGCACAGGTGTCCTGAGGGCCGCTGTGTGTTAGCGTCTCCCATGCTGCTGGAATCTCTGCTGCCCGCAGGTCCTGATGGACATTTGTACACTCGATATCCTGGTGCCCTGTGCTGCGGGGTTCTGGCTGGCCCCATGCCACGTGGGCTGTCGCTTGTGTGGAGGAGGCTGCCTGTCAGCTAGGGATGTGGGAACTGGTGAATATTAGGGGTAACCATCCTGGTGCCCTGTGCTGCAGGGTCAATGCCACATGGGCTGTCGCTTGTGTGGAGGAGGCTGCCTGTCAGCTAGGGATGTGGGAGCTGGTGAGTATTAGGGGTAACCATCCTGGTGCCCTGTGCTGCAGGGTCAATGCCACGTGGGCTGTCACTTGTGTGGAGGAGGCTGCCTGTCAGCTAGGGATGTGGGAGCTGGTGAATATTAGGGGTAACCATCCTGGTGCCCTGTGCTGCAGGGTCAATGCCACGTGGGCTGTCGCTTGTGTGGAGGAGGCTGCCTGTCAGCTAGGGATGTGGGAGCTGGTGAGTATTAGGGGTAACCATCCTGGTGCCCTGTGCTGCAGGGTCAATGCCACGTGGGCTGTCACTTGTGTGGAGGAGGCTGCCTGTCAGCTAGGGATGTGGGAGCTGGTGAGTATTAGGGGTAACCATCCTGGTGCCCTGTGCTGCAGGGTCAATGCCACGTGGGCTGTCACTTGTGTGGAGGAGGCTGCCTGTCAGCTAGGGATGTGGGAGCTGGTGAATATTAGGGGTAACCATCCTGGTGCCCTGTGCTGCAGGGTCAATGCCACGTGGGCTGTCGCTTGTGTGGAGGAGGCTGCCTGTCAGCTAGGGATGTGGGAGCTGGTGAATATTAGGGGTAACCATCCTGGTGCCCTGTGCTGCAGGGTCAATGCCACGTGGGCTGTCGCTTGTGTGGAGGAGGCTGCCTGTCAGCTAGGGATGTGGGAGCTGGTGAGTATTAGGGGTAACCATCCTGGTGCCCTGTGCTGCAGGGTCAATGCCACGTGGGCTGTCACTTGTGTGGAGGAGGCTGCCTGTCAGCTAGGGATGTGGGAGCTGGTGAATATTAGGGGTAACCATCCTGGTGCCCTGTGCTGCGGGGTTCTGACTGGCCCCATGCCACGTGGGCTGTCGCTTGTGTGGAGGAGGCTGCCTGTCAGCTAGGGATGTGAGAGCTGGTGAATATTAGGGGTAACCATCCTGGTGCCCTGTGCTGCAGGGTCAATGCCACGTGGGCTGTCGCTTGTGTGGAGGAGGCTGCCTGTCAGCTAGGGATGTGGGAGCTGGTGAGTATTAGGGGTAACCATCCTGGTGCCCTGTGCTGCAGGGTCAATGCCACGTGGGCTGTCGCTTGTGTGGAGGAGGCTGCCTGTCAGCTAGGGATGTGGGAGCTGGTGAGTATTAGGGGTAACCATCCTGGTGCCCTGTGCTGCAGGGTCAATGCCACGTGGGCTGTCACTTGTGTGGAGGAGGCTGCCTGTCAGCTAGGGATGTGGGAGCTGGTGAGTATTAGGGGTAACCATCCTGGTGCCCTGTGCTGCGGGGTTCTGACTGGCCCCATGCCACGTGGGCTGTCGCTTGTGTGGAGGAGGCTGCCTGTCAGCTAGGGATGTGAGAGCTGGTGAATATTAGGGGTAACCAAGTACATTTCAGAAGCAAGGTGAGCCGGGTGTGGGTGCATGCCTGGCACCGCGTGTCTGTCTGCGTTAATTCAGCTTGTGTTCTCTCTCTGGATTTTTATTTTACTGGTAAGTTTAAAACCTAGATGTTCCTTAATAGCCCAGTCACTTCTATTAGGTTCCTATTTCTATATTATGGGCCCAGTATTCAGACGTCCTACTTATCTGGCTATCTAGCGGCCGCTGAATTTCTGGTTATTTCAGTGGCCACTAGGTAGCTGGATAAGTGACTTATTTGGCTAGCTGGCTAACTTGGGGGTAGGCTGTGGGTGGATCTGGGCTTATCCCGCTGAGTAGTGCTTTTAACGGGGATGTCCCGCCGCATGCCGTGTAAGTTAGTCGGACATAGCTAGCTTAGATGCACACTTACCTTTCAGTATTGACCCCATAAGACTTGCAGAATCTGTTCCTCGTCGCCATTTCATTCTTTTGACCTGTAATCCTTGTTTCCATATTGTGCCTGCTTGTAGCTTTTAATCTGAAAGCTAATGACGTGCTACCTTTATTACCAGACGCTTTGGAGCGTAAACTCTTGCTCATCCGCATACTCTCCCCTTACCGTCTCTGAGTTTCCAGGCATAGGAGGGGTGTGAGCCCACCAGGACACGAGTGCCACGTGTTATGAAGCCTTTGCTTTCTGTTTTTCCACAAAGGGAGTGTCGTGCGTTTCTTGAGTGAGTCCGTGGGACAGGAGAGGCCAGGGCGGCTTTGTAACGCGTCCTCTGATGGCAGGCAGGGGTTTGTTACTCATGTGCCTGGTGAAAGATGCGGCAGAGCTTCACTTCTGTTCTGTTCTCCCCCCGCCCAGGAAGGAGCAGAACGTCCTCTCTCCAGTCAACTGCTGGAACATTCTCCTGAGCCAGGTAAAGCGGGAGAGCCGAGACCACGCCACGCTGAGCGATATCTACCTGAATAACATCATCCCTCGCTTCGGCCAGGTCAGCGAGGACTCGGGCAGGCTCTTTAAGAAGGTGAGTGCTCGAAAGCGTGCTCTGTACATGTGTGCGTGCTCCGTCATCTTGGCTGGGATATAGGGAGGCTCTCTAGTACCCTGACACGTACCTGCACTGCTCAGGCACCAGGTGCACATAGCTGCACGCGTGCGGGTGAAGCTGCCAGAGGTAGAACTCAGCTCTCTGCTGGCATCCTGTTGGGTTGTTGTACAGCTCCACGATGGTCCTGCACGTGTGCGCGCGCGTGCGTGTGTGCGCGCGTGCGTGCGTGTGTGCGCGCGCGCCTGTGTGTGCGTGTCTGTGTGTGTGTGTGCATGCGTGTGCGCGTGGGCCTTTCTCTGCATGCCTGCAGAAGCCACTTGGAAACCTGCCAGGTACTTATGACCTGAACTGACTCGATGGACGCTGCTCTGACTCACCCAGGCACTTCTTATGTTCTTTTACCAGTAATTAGCTTGGACTTGATTGTCGGTTTTCGTGGGCTTATAGGATAGCAGCTTCTTTCTACTCCTCGTCTTCTGCAGAGGGGACAGCAGTGAGGACCTCTCGGCAAACAGATTGCAGGAAGTGGGTGGATAAGGGAAGCGCCGTAGCAGATCGGCTGTAATTTCACCTGGAAATGGATGTTTTCACTTTCTGCCTGGCAGTACCAGCTCTGTGAGGTCTCCCCATACAAACCCTTCCTGTCTCTCCTGCTGACCCCTTAAGTGCCAGGATGGGTCAGACCAAGGTCCATCGAGCCCCGCATCCTGTACATAAGAACATAAGAAGGGCCAGGCTGGGTCAGACCAAGGTCCATCGAGCCCAGCATCCTGTACATAAGAACATAAGAAGTGCCAGGCTGGGTCAGACCAAGGTCCATCGAGCCCAGCGTCCTGTACATAAGAACATAAGAAGGGCCAGGCTGGGTCAGAGCAAGGTCCATCGAGCCCAGCGTCCTGTACATAAGAACATAAGGACCAGGCTGGGTCAGAGCAAGGTCCATCGAGCCCCGCATCCTGTACATAAGAACATAAGAAGGGCCAGGCTGGGTCAGACCAAGGTCCATCGAGCCCTGCATCCTGTACATAAGAACATAAGAAGTGCCAGGCTGGGTCAGACCAAGGTCCATCGAGCCCAGCGTCCTGTACATAAGAACATAAGAAGTGCCAGGCTGGGTCAGACCAAGGTCCATCGAGCCCTGCATCCTGTACATAAGAACATAAGAAGTGCCAGGCTGGGTCAGAGCAAGGTCCATCGAGCCCCGCATCCTGTACATAAGAACATAAGAAGTGCCAGGCTGGGTCACACCAAGGTCCATCGAGCCCAGCGTCCTGTACATAAGAACATAAGAAGGGCCAGGCTGGGTCAGACCAAGGTCCATCGAGCCCAGCGTCCTGTACATAAGAACATAAGAAGTGCCAGGCTGGGTCAGACCAAGGTCCATCGAGCCCAGCATCCTGTACATAAGAACATAAGAAGTGCCAGGCTGGGTCAGAGCAAGGTCCATCGAGCCCCGCATCCTGTACATAAGAACATAAGAAGTGCCAGGCTGGGTCACACCAAGGTCCATCGAGCCCAGCGTCCTGTACATAAGAACATAAGAAGGGCCAGGCTGGGTCAGACCAAGGTCCATCGAGCCCAGCGTCCTGTACATAAGAACATAAGAAGTGCCAGGCTGGGTCAGACCAAGGTCCATCGAGCCCAGCGTCCTGTACATAAGAACATAAGAAGTGCCAGGCTGGGTCAGAGCAAGGTCCATCGAGCCCTGCATCCTGTACATAAGAACATAAGAAGGGCCAGGCTGGGTCAGACCAAGGTCCATCGAGCCCAGCATCCTGTACATAAGAACATAAGAAGGGCCAGGCTGGGTCAGACCAAGGTCCATCGAGCCCAGCGTCTTGTACATAAGAACATAAGAAGTGCCAGGCTGGGTCAGAGCAAGGTCCATCGAGCCCAGCGTCCTGTACATAAGAACATAAGAAGGGCCAGGCTGGGTCAGACCAAGGTCCATCGAGCCCAGCATCCTGTACATAAGAACATAAGAAGCGCCAGGCTGGGTCAGTCCAAGGTCCATCGAGCCCAGCGTCCTGTACATAAGAACATAAGAAGTGCCAGGCTGGGTCAGTCCAAGGTCCATCGAGCCCAGCGTCCTGTACATAAGAACATAAGAAGTGCCAGGCTGGGTCAGACCAAGGTCCATCAAGCCCAGCGTCCTGTACATAAGAACATAAGAAGGGCGAGGCTGGGTCAGACCAAGGTCCATCGAGCCCAGCGTCCTGTACATAAGAACATAAGAAGTGCCAGGCTGGGTCAGAGCAAGGTCCATCGAGCCCAGCATCCTGTACATAAGAACATAAGAAGTGCCAGGCTGGGTCAGACCAAGGTCCATCGAGCCCAGCATCCTGTACATAAGAACATAAGAAGTGCCAGGCTGGGTCAGAGCAAGGTCCATCGAGCCCAGCGTCCTGTACATAAGAACATAAGAAGTGCCAGGCTGGGTCAGACCAAGGTCCATCGAGCCCAGCGTCCTGTACATAAGAACATAAGAAGTGCCAGGCTGGGTCAGACCAAGGTCCATCGAGCCCAGCATCCTGTACATAAGAACATAAGAAGTGTCAGGCTGGGTCAGACCAAGGTCCATCGAGCCCAGCATCCTGTACATAAGAACATAAGAAGTGCCAGGCTGGGTCAGACCAAGGTCCATCGAGCCCTGCATCCTGTACATAAGAACATAAGAAGTGCCAGGCTGGGTCAGACCAAGGTCCATCGAGCCCTGCATCCTGTACATAAGAACATAAGAAGTGCCAGGCTGGGTCAGACCAAGGTCCATCGAGCCCTGCATCCTGTACATAAGAACATAAGAAGTGCCAGGCTGGGTCAGACCAAGGTCCATCGAGCCCAGCATCCTGTACATAAGAACATAAGAAGTGCCAGGCTGGGTCACACCAAGGTCCATCGAGCCCTGCATCCTGTACATAAGAACATAAGAAGTGCCAGGCTGGGTCACACCAAGGTCCATCGAGCCCTGCATCCTGTACATAAGAACATAAGAAGTGCCAGGCTGGGTCACAGCCAGGTCCATCGAGCCCAGCGTCCTGTACATAAGAACATAAGAAGGGCCAGGCTGGGTCAGAGCAAGGTCCATCGAGCCCTGCACCCTGTACATAAGAACATAAGAAGTGCCAGGCTGGGTCAGAGCAAGGTCCATCGAGCCCAGCGTCCTGTACATAAGAACATAAGAAGTGCCAGGCTGGGTCACACCAAGGTCCATCGAGCCCAGCGTCCTGTACATAAGAACATAAGCAGTGCCAGGCTGGGTCAGTCCAAGGTCCATCGAGCCCTCAATCCTGTACATAAGAACATAAGAAGTGCCAGGCTGGGTCAGAGCAAGGTCCATCGAGCCCAGCATCCTGTACATAAGAACATAAGAAGGGCCAGGCTGGGTCAGACCAAGGTCCATCGAGCCCAGCGTCCTGTACATAAGAACATAAGAAGTGCCAGGCTGGGTCAGACCAAGGTCCATCGAGCCCAGCGTCCTGTACATAAGAACATAAGAAGTGCCAGGCTGGGTCAGAGCAAGGTCCATCGAGCCCTGCATCCTGTACATAAGAACATAAGAAGTGCCAGGCTGGGTCAGACCAGGGTCCATCGAGCCCAGCATCCTGTACATAAGAACATAAGAAGTGCCAGGCTGGGTCAGAGCAAGGACCATCGAGCCCTGCATCCTGTACATAAGAACATAAGAAGTGCCAGGCTGGGTCAGACCAGGGTCCATCGAGCCCAGCGTCCTGTACATAAGAACATAAGAAGTGCCAGGCTGGGTCAGACCAGGGTCCATCGAGCCCAGCATCCTGTACATAAGAACATAAGAAGTGCCAGGCTGGGTCAGAGCAAGGACCATCGAGCCCTGCATCCTGTACATAAGAACATAAGAAGTGCCAGGCTGGGTCAGACCAGGGTCCATCGAGCCCTGCATCCTGTACATAAGAACATAAGAAGTGCCAGGCTGGGTCAGTCCAAGGTCCATCGAGCCCAGCATCCTGTACATAAGAACATAAGCAGTGCCAGGCTGGGTCACACCAGGGTCCATCGAGCCCTGCATCCTGTACATAAGAACATAAGAAGTGCCAGGCTGGGTCAGTCCAAGGTCCATCGAGCCCAGCATCCTGTACATAAGAACATAAGAAGTGCCGGGCTGGGTCAGACCAAGGTCCATCGAGCCCTGCATCCTGTACATAAGAACATAAGAAGTGCCAGGCTGGGTCAGAGCAAGGTCCATCCAGCCCAGCGTCCTGTACATAAGAACATAAGAAGTGCCAGGCTGGGTCAGACCAAGGTCCATCGAGCCCAGCATCCTGTACATAAGAACATAAGAAGTGCCAGGCTGGGTCACACCAAGGTCCATCGATCCCAGCGTCCTGTACATAAGAGCATAAGAAGTGCCAGGCTGGGTCACACCAAGGTCCATCGATCCCAGCGTCCTGTACATAAGAACATAAGAAGTGCCAGGCTGGGTCAGAGCAAGGACCATCGAGCCCTGCATCCTGTACATAAGAACATAAGAAGTGCCAGGCTGGGTCAGACCAGGGTCCATCGAGCCCAGCATCCTGTACATAAGAACATAAGAAGTGCCAGGCTGGGTCATACCAAGGTCCATCGAGCCCAGCGTCCTGTACATAAGAACATAAGAAGTGCCAGGCTGGGTCAGACCAAGGTCCATCGAGCCCAGCATCCTGTACATAAGAACATAAGAAGTGCCAGGCTGGGTCAGACCAAGGTCCATCGAGCCCAGCGTCCTGTACATAAGAACATAAGAAGTGCCAGGCTGGGTCAGACCAAGGTCCATCGAGCCCAGCATCCTGTACATAAGAACATAAGAAGTGCCAGGCTGGGTCAGAGCAAGGTCCATCGAGCCCTGCATCCTGTACATAAGAACATAAGAAGGGCCAGGCTGGGTCAGAGCAAGGTCCATCGAGCCCAGCGTCCTGTACATAAGAACATAAGAAGTGCCAGGCTGGGTCACACCAAGGTCCATCGAGCCCTGCATCCTGTACATAAGAACATAAGAAGTGCCAGGCTGGGTCAGACCAGGGTCCATCGAGCCCAGCATCCTGTACATAAGAACATAAGAAGTGCCAGGCTGGGTCAGACCAAGGTCCATCGAGCCCAGCGTCCTGTACATAAGAACATAAGAAGTGCCAGGCTGGGTCAGACCAAGGTCCATCGAGCCCAGCATCCTGTACATAAGAACATAAGAAGTGCCAGGCTGGGTCAGACCAAGGTCCATCCAGCCCTGCATCCTGTACATAAGAACATAAGAAGTGCCAGGCTGGGTCACACCAAGGTCCATCGAGCCCTGCATCCTGTACATAAGAACATAAGAAGTGCCAGGCTGGGTCAGACCAAGGTCCATCGAGCCCAGCATCCTGTACATAAGAACATAAGAAGTGCCAGGCTGGGTCAGAGCAAGGTCCATCGAGCCCAGCGTCCTGTACATAAGAACATAAGAAGTGCCAGGCTGGGTCAGACCAGGGTCCATCGAGCCCAGCGTCCTGTACATAAGAACATAAGAAGTGCCAGGCTGGGTCAGAGCAAGATCCATCGAGCCCTGCATCCTGTACATAAGAACATAAGAAGTGCCAGGCTGGGTCAGAGCAAGGTCCATCGAGCCCAGCGTCCTGTACATAAGAACATAAGAAGTGCCAGGCTGGGTCAGAGCAAGGTCCATCGAGCCCCGCATCCTGTACATAAGAACATAAGAAGTGCCAGGCTGGGTCAGAGCAAGGTCCATCGAGCCCTGCATCCTGTACATAAGAACATAAGAAGTGCCAGGCTGGGTCAGACCAAGGTCCATCGAGCCCAGCATCCTGCACATAAGAACATAAGAAGTGCCAGGCTGGGTCAGAGCAAGGTCCATCGAGCCCAGCGTCCTGTACATAAGAACATAAGAAGTGCCAGGCTGGGTCAGACCAAGGTCCATCGAGCCCTGCATCCTGTACATAAGAACATAAGAAGTGCCAGGCTGGGTCAGACCAAGGTCCATCGAGCCCAGCGTCCTGTACATAAGAACATAAGAAGTGCCAGGCTGGGTCACACCAAGGTCCATCGAGCCCAGCGTCCTGTACATAAGAACATAAGAAGGGCCAGGCTGGGTCAGACCAAGGTCCATCGAGCCCAGCATCCTGTACATAAGAACATAAGAAGTGCCAGGCTGGGTCAGACCAAGGTCCATCGAGCCCTGCATCCTGTACATAAGAACATAAGAAGTGCCAGGCTGGGTCACACCAAGGTCCATCGAGCCCTGCATCCTGTACATAAGAACATAAGAAGTGCCAGGCTGGGTCAGACCAAGGTCCATCGAGCCCAGCGTCCTGTACATAAGAACATAAGCAGTGCCAGGCTGGGTCAGAGCAAGGTCCATCGAGCCCTGCATCCTGTACATAAGAACATAAGAAGTGCCAGGCTGGGTCACACCAAGGTCCATCGAGCCCTGCATCCTGTACATAAGAACATAAGAAGTGCCAGGCTGGGTCAGACCAAGGTCCATCGAGCCCAGCGTCCTGTACATAAGAACATAAGAAGTGCCAGGCTGGGTCACACCAAGGTCCATCGAGCCCTGCATCCTGTACATAAGAACATAAGAAGTGCCAGGCTGGGTCACACCAAGGTCCATCGAGCCCTGCATCCTGCACATAAGAACATAAGAAGTGCCAGGCTGGGTCAGAGCAAGGTCCATCGAGCCCAGCGTCCTGTACATAAGAACATAAGAAGTGCCAGGCTGGGTCACACCAAGGTCCATCGAGCCCTGCATCCTGCACATAAGAACATAAGAAGTGCCAGGCTGGGTCAGAGCAAGGTCCATCGAGCCCAGCGTCCTGTACATAAGAACATAAGAAGTGCCAGGCTGGGTCACACCAAGGTCCATCGAGCCCAGCGTCCTGTACATAAGAACATAAGAAGTGCCAGGCTGGGTCAGACCAAGGTCCATCGAGCCCAGCGTCCTGTACATAAGAACATAAGAAGTGCCAGGCTGGGTCAGAGCAAGGTCCATCGAGCCCTGCATCCTGTACATAAGAACATAAGAAGTGCCAGGCTGGGTCACACCAAGGTCCATCGAGCCCTGCATCCTGTACATAAGAACATAAGAAGTGCCAGGCTGGGTCAGACCAAGGTCCATCGAGCCCAGCGTCCTGTACATAAGAACATAAGAAGTGCCAGGCTGGGTCAGAGCAAGGTCCATCGAGCCCTGCATCCTGTACATAAGAACATAAGAAGTGCCAGGCTGGGTCAGACCAAGGTCCATCGAGCCCAGCGTCCTGTACATAAGAACATAAGAAGTGCCAGGCTGGGTCAGACCAAGGTCCATCGAGCCCAGCGTCCTGTACATAAGAACATAAGAAGTGCCAGGCTGGGTCAGACCAAGGTCCATCGAGCCCAGCGTCCTGTACATAAGAACATAAGAAGTGCCAGGCTGGGTCACACCAAGGTCCATCGAGCCCAGCGTCCTGTACATAAGAACATAAGAAGTGCCAGGCTGGGTCACACCAAGGTCCATCGAGCCCTGCATCCTGTACATAAGAACATAAGAAGTGCCAGGCTGGGTCAGACCAAGGTCCATCGAGCCCAGCGTCCTGTACATAAGAACATAAGAAGTGCCAGGCTGGGTCACACCAAGGTCCATCGAGCCCTGCATCCTGCACATAAGAACATAAGAAGTGCCAGGCTGGGTCAGAGCAAGGTCCATCGAGCCCAGCGTCCTGTACATAAGAACATAAGAAGTGCCAGGCTGGGTCCGACCAAGGTCCATCGAGCCCAGCATCCTGTACATAAGAACATAAGGACCAGGCTGGGTCAGACCATGGCCCATCCAGCCCCCAGTCTGGGTCACAAGAACCTGGCAGCTCCCATAAAGTAGATCTGATTCCTGTTACTCACTGCCAGGGATAGCGATGGCTTTCTATAGTCTCCCTGGCTTTCTATAGTCTCCCTGGCTTTCTATAGTCTCCCTGGCTAATCAGGGGTTACCACGTTTCCTCTCGCTGTGACCTCATGCAGACACCGAGGGGCAGCCCAGCAGCTGCAGGACCTCTCCCCAGCTGTTTTCTCTCCAATCTAGGTCCCCGGTTTAAGTTTGAGATGGGAGGAGCTGGAGGATCCAGTCCAGCTCTCTTGGGATTAGGGCAGCAGGCTGCCAGCCTGGTGCTCCTCATCGCTGAGCATCCTGAGGAGCGTGGACAGGGATGGGAGGCTCTCAGCTGCTTCCTGCCCCTCCCCAGGGTGTATGTCTGTGTTTCAGGGCACCGCGCCCCAAGCTCTGCCACTGAGAAGTACTTTTAGGTAAATAAATGCTCCCCGCACGCTGTCTCCTCTGCAGGGCGCATGTCCCTTTGTAGCGGAGCCTGGCTTTTGGGATTTTAATGTTTCAGGGTCCTCCTCCCTCTCACCGTGTTCAGGGTGTGCAAGAGCTCTGAGCGTCTCGTTGCTGATGAAGCGTTGGGCCCGCGGGTACCACCTCGGGTGTGCAGAGGGCTTGGTAAATGCTTCTCTCACCACCTCCGGGGATCCAGCGCCAGCTTCAGAAGTGGCCCAGGCCTCTCTCAAAATGCACCCTCCCCATCCACCTCCCGCCCACCAGGGACTTGGTGCATATTTCCTGTGAATTTGTCATCGGTGAAGGAGGTCGGAGCAGCAGCCCTGCCGGGAGCCCGGAGAGATTCTTCTCCATTTCCAACCAGGAAGCACTGAAAGGGGTTGGCATGGGGGGAGGGGGACACTGGAACTGAGACTGAAATTGTAACTCATTTCACAGAGCTTATTAAGTAACTGGTAGGAGCCCAGTTTGAACTGGGAGCAGAGTCCCTAAGTCATCAGACAGGATAAGGACACAATAAGGTCAGAGGATCCCAGAAGACTGGCACAAGAATCTCGCTCACCTCTTCTGGGATCCTCTGACCTTATCCAGGCTTTACCCCTCACTCCCCCCACAGCTAAGGATCCTCCGTGCTTATCCCAGGCTTTACCTCTCACTCCCCCACAGCTAAGGATCTATTGTGCTTATCCCAGGCTTTACCCCTCACTCCCCCACAGCTAAGGATCCTCCGTGCTTATCCCAGGCTTTACCCCTCACTCCCCCACAGCTAAGGATCCTCGGTGCTTATCCCAGGCTTTACCTCTCACTCCCCCACAGCTAAGGATCCTCTGTGCTTATCCCAGGCTTTAACCCTCACTCCCTCCCACAGCTAAGGATCCTCTGTGCTTATCCCAGGCTTTAACCCTCACTCCCTCCCACAGCTAAGGATCCTCTGTGCTTATCCCAGGCTTTAACCCTCACTCCCTCCCACAGCTAAGGATCCTCTGTGCTTATCCCAGGCTTTAACCCTCACTCCCTCACAGCTAAGGATCCTCTGTGCTTATCCCAGGATTTACCCCTCACTCCCCCACAGCTAAGGATCCTCTGTGCTTATCCCAGGCTTTACCCCTCACTCCCCCACAGCTAAGGATCCTCTGTGCTTATCCCAGGCTTTACCTCTCACTCCCCCACAGCTAAGGATCCTCTGTGCTTATCCCAGGCTTTACCCCTCACTCCCTCACAGCTAAGGATCCTCTGTGCTTATCCCAGGCTTTACCCCTCACTCCCCCACAGCTAAGGATCCTCTGTGCTTATCCCAGGCTTTACCCCTCACTCCCCCACAGCTAAGGATCCTCTGTGCTTATCCCAGGCTTTACCCCTCACTCCCCCACAGCTAAGGATCCTCTGTGCTTATCCCAGGCTTTACCCCTCACTCCCCCACAGCTAAGGATCCTCTGTGCTTATCCCAGGCTTTACCTCTCACTTCCTCACAGCTAAGGATCCTCTGTGCTTATCCCAGGCTTTACCTCTCACTCCCTCACAGCTAAGGATCCTCTGTGCTTATCCCAGGCTTTACCCCTCACTCCCTCACAGCTAAGGATCCTCTGTGCTTATCCCAGGCTTTACTCCTCACTCCCCTACAGCTAAGGATCCTCTGTGCTTATCCCAGGCTTTACCCCTCACTCCCCCACAGCTAAGGATCCTCTGTGCTTATCCCAGGGTTTACCCCTCACTCCCCCACAGCTAAGGATCCTCTGTGCTTATCCCAGGCTTTACCCCTCACTCCCTCACAGCTAAGGATCCTCTGTGCTTATCCCAGGCTTTATCCCTCACTCCCTCACAGCTAAGGATCCTCTGTGCTTATCCCAGGATTTACCCCTCACTCCCCCACAGCTAAGGATCCTCTGTGCTTATCCCAGGCTTTACCCCTCACTCCCCCACAGCTAAGGATCCTCTGTGCTTATCCCAGGCTTTACCCCTCACTCCCTCACAGCTAAGGATCCTCTGTGCTTATCCCAGGCTTTACTCCTCACTCCCCCACAGCTAAGGATCCTCTGTGCTTATCCCAGGCTTTACCCCTCACTCCCCCACAGCTAAGGATCCTCTGTGCTTATCCCAGGCTTTACCCCTCACTCCCTCACAGCTAAGGATCCTCTGTGCTTATCCCAGGCTTTATCCCTCACAGCTAAGGATCCTCTGTGCTTATCCCAGGCTTTACCTCTCACTTCCTCACAGCTAAGGATCCTCTGTGCTTATCCCAGGCTTTACCCCTCACTCCCCCACAGCTAAGGATCCTCTGTGCTTATCCCAGGATTTACCCCTCACTCCCCCACAGCTAAGGATCCTCTGTGCTTATCTCTGGACTTTTTAAAGTTGTGTTACTGCTTTTCTGTGAAGAAATGTTTCTGTGACAGTGTTGGTTGGGATCAGCACTGGGAGTTTATTAATATTTGGTAATAATAATTATCGTAAAGGGTCAGGAAGCGTGATACAGCTTGGGTTTCTCCTAGAGATGGATTGGGCCACTCAGGGAGGGGAAAATGGGAGATTTGTAGACCCAGCCATTGGGCTGCCTTCTCTCCTGATTCCCAAGCGCCTTCTGCTTATATAAAGGATGGTAGCTGTGTCAGAGAGAGGCCTGAGAGCTTGTGCACCCTGTGCGGGAGGCAGTGCTGAGGATGAACTTGCGGTTTTACAGCTGCTAAGGGGGGTCTGGCAGGTGGGCCACATCTTCTGGTCCACGTGGCCCTGTGAGGGTGAATTACCATCTTGGCATTGTGGTCCACCTTCAGGATTACAGCTCAGCACCCTGTGGCACAGGGAAGGGATGGAGATGGATCGGCTGCCGAGGACTGGCCCTGTAAAATGTGTGGTGTGGGGGAGGTGGTGCCAGCGGATTAGAGAGAGGCTGATGAGAGGTGATCTGCAGGTGCATAGAAGAGTGAGGAATGTGTGCAAGGCTGTGCAGTGGGGCTGCGCGAGTGTGACCTGACGTGGCTGTGCAATGGGGCTGCGAGAGTGTGACCTGACGTGGCTGTGCATGGGGCTGCGAGAGTGTGAACTGACGTGGCTGTGCAATGGGGCTGCGAGAGTGTGACCTGACGTGGCTGTGCAATGGGGCTGCGAGAGTGTGACCTGACGTGGCTGTGCAGTGGGGCTGCGCGAGTGTGACCTGACGTGGCTGGCAGTGGGGCTGCGCGAGTGTGACCTGACGTGGCTGCGCGAGTGTGACCTGACGTGGCTGGCAGTGGGGCTGCGCGAGTGTGAACTGACGTGGCTGTGCAATGGGGCTGCGCGAGTGTGACCTGACGTGGCTGTGCATGGGGCTGCGCGAGTGTGACCTGACGTGGCTGGCAGTGGGGCTGCGCGAGTGTGACCTGACGTGGCTGGCAGTGGGCTTGCAAGGATTCTCCCTTCTGACGCTGCTGACGGCTGCTGCTGTTTGCTTAGAAATTCCTGGCGGCACAGCTGTTTGCAGTTTGGAAACAGAGCCGTACTGGGATTTCTCTCCACTCTGAATGGGGCCCCGCACTGCTGCAAACAGCCCTTTGTGTGTTGTGCGCTCACTTCCCCATCATGTGATGTGCGCTTCTAAATTTAGGCCTTTGAATGAGCAGTTCAGGGAGGGAGCCTGCCTTGCGTTCTGCAGAATATTTTGATGACGGGTTGAGAAACGGAGGGCTGCACGTACGTGTGTGTGTGTGTGTGTGTGCGAGCGGCAGGCATGCAGACTCATTTCATGCCTGTGGTGTCTGCGTATATACTCCAGATGTGGGGTACCAGTTCCTAGTGACTGTGGAGGAGTAACGTGGGTCTCCTGCATGAGTCCTTTACGCTGTGCTGCCGGCGTTTTTGCCCCTCTGGATACAGGAGGCAGGACCAGGAACAATTAAGATGCAAATATTCGGGGGCAAGCCAAGTTCCTAAACTAACAGCTGGAAAGCAGACGCGCCCCGTTGCTTGCAGATCATTCACACGCGCATGAAGTCCTGAGGTTCTGTTTGCAGCAGGACTTGTGCAAGAGATGGACGGAGAGAACCTTTTCTGTGCAGTGCCAGCAGCTCCGGGGACCTCCGATGTGGATTTGGTGTCTCTTCAAAGACAGAAGAGCGAATCCTTCACCGCAGCAGCTTCTCCTCCCGCTTACCGACTGATGGATGAAAGTCGCTCAGACAAGCAGATCTACTATTGACGTGCCTGCAGTAGGAAGAGGAGGTGCTTCGTAAGTGATTTACCAGGAGCAGCAGCTGTGGCAGGATGTCCTTAATACACAGGAGTCCCATCCATTTAGGACCTTCTGTGCCCGCAGGAAAAGCTTTAACAGTTCAGACTGTCTTCTGCCTTGAGTAACGTCTCCCACACTGTCTATAATTTTAGACAGTGAGTGTTTGTTTCTCACTGTAGGTAAGTGCCGAAACGCACGCCCTTGTGTCTAATTATTTAAAGCCTTCAGTTAGTCTACAAATGTCAGACTCTGTATCTCTCTTTAGTATTCTCACTGAGCTGGGGATACTGCACAGTCAACCTGTCTGAGGAAACCCAAGCTGTGTAGCTCCTCCTCGCCAGTGAGAGCCGTGTTTCACGTGTGACGGCAGAGGAGCAGCGCTTGCTTTTCCTCAGCCAGAGTTACTCTGCAGTATCTGAGGCTAACAGACGACCTCCATGCGACTTGTGAGCTGAGCTGAGCCGATGAGCTCTGGAAGACGTTTTATCTGCTCGCATCTTACCTTGACCTGGGCTTCCTTAAATGGTAACAGAACAGCCTTCCTACCTCCCCGACCCGCTTCTCCGGCTCCGTAAAATGGTTGGGCGTCGATTTGGCCGGAGAGGAAATGTGGAATTGAGTCTTGATATCTTGCGGGTCTGCTCGTCGCCCCATTTTCGCGACCCCTCCACGTGCATCGTCGCTCGCACGCTCGCCGTACTTCCGCCCTCGCTCACGAGTGCGCACTTCTCTCTTTCCTTGCAGAGTAAAGAGGTGGGCGTCCAGCTTCAGGAGGATTTGATGAAAGTGTTGAATGAGCTCTACTCGGTAAGTGAGGGGAGAAGAGGGGGCCATGGAGGGAGGGGGGACGTGAGCTTGTCTCGTGCTGCTGTGCACAGCAGCCGGCCCACGCGTCTGCCGCCCCCGCCCCAGATTCCAGCCTTTCTGATTCAGGAATAGTTTGGAGAAATCGGGTTTCGGCCTGCGGAGGATGAATCTGTTTTATGCTGTAATTTACACTTAGGAGCTCACTGCAGCGCCCGGGCTGCCAGCTCTGCTGACACCAAGCACGTCCGTGACCTGACCACAAGGGGTGCTAGTGAGCAACATCTGGCTGCTGTTCCAGCCCTCAACATCTGGAGCTAATAGCAGATCTGTGTGTAAAAGCACCCCAGACCCTGGGTCTGGTGCACCCCTGCTCTGAAAGTGGCCGGCTTTTCCGATTTCTGGCCGATGGTGGGATGTGCTGGGGCACAGGGAGAGTTTCTGTACCTTCGTAGGCTTCCTGCTGATGCAGGAGTGGAGGGAGTAAGGGACACTTTATCAGCCAGGGAGAGAACTTGTTTGGCCAAACTTAGAAGCAGCGCTGGAATGTTCTGGATTCAATTTCTGGCAAAACAAACAATTTTGGCCTTCCCATGTGGTTAAGAGCAGCAGGACAAAAAGGTGACTGCTGTGCCCTGCCCCCCCTGCAGCCCAGGACTAGGAAGAAACTCCCAGTCCATGCTTCAGGCACTAGGGGAGGGGGCACGGAGGCTGGTGTGGGAGACGCAGGATTACTGATGGGGGGGGGGGGGGGGCACTGAGGCTGCTGTGGGAGACGCAGGATTACTGATGGGGGGGAGGGGGCACGGAGGCTGCTGGGGGAGACGCAGGATTACTGATGGGGGGGGAGGGGGCAACGGAGGCTGCTGTGGGAGACGCAGGATTACTGATGGGGGGGGGAGGGGGCACGGAGGCTGGTGTGGGAGACGCAGGATTACTGATGGGGGGGGGGGG
>NW_021820376.1:0-40872 GCF_901001135.1 Rhinatrema bivittatum
TAAAATGAGAAAAATAGATAGAAAAAAACTGAAATGAGCAGCTACAAAGGTAAAAAGTGTGGAAGAGGTGTGGTCAATGTTAAAAATACCATCCTAGAAGCACAGTCCAGATATATTCCACACAAAGAAAGCAAAACGATTACCGGCATGGTTAAAAGGGGAGGTGAAAGAAGTTATTTTAGCCAAAAGATCTTCATTCAAAAATTGGAAGAAGGATCCAACAGAAGAAAATATGATAATGAATAATTGTTGGCAAGTTAAATGTAAAACATTGATAAGACAGGCTAAGAGAGAATTAGAAAAGAAGTTGGCTGTAGGGGCAAAAACTCACAGTAAAAACTTTAAAAAATATATTCGAAGCAGAAAGTCTGTGGGGGAGACATTTGGACCGATGTGTGATCGAGGGGTTAAGGGGGCACTTAGAGAAGGTAAGGCCATCGCAGAAAGATTAAATGATTTCTTTGCTTCGGTGTTTACTGAAGAGGATGTTGGGGAGGTACCCCTACCGGAGAAGCTTTTCATGGGTAATGATTCAGATGGACTGAACCAAATCACGGTGAACCTAGAAGATGTGGTAGGCCCAATTGACAAACTGAAGAGTAGCAAATCACCTGGACAGATGGTATAAACCCCAGGGTTCTGAAAGAACTCAAAAGTGAAATTTCAACCCTATTAGTAAAAATATGCAACCTATCATTAAAATCATCCATTGGACCTGAAGACTGGAGGATAGCTAATGTAACCCTAATATTTAAAAAGGGCTCCAGGGGTGATCCAGGAAACTACAGACTGGTTAGCCTGACATCAGTGCCAGGAAAAATAGTGGAAATTGTTCTAAATATCAAAATCACAGAACATATAGAAAGACATGATTTAATGGAACAAAGTCAGAATGGCTTTACCCAAGGCAAGTCTTGCCTCACAAATCTGCTTCACTTTTTTGAAGGAGTTAATAAACATGTAGATAAAGGTGAACCAGTAGTTGTAGTATATTTGGATTTTCAGAAGGCATTTGACAAAGTTCCTCATGGGATGCTTCTAGGAAAAGTAAAAAATCATGGGATAGGTGGCGATGTCCTTTCGTGGATTGCAAACTGGCTAAAAGACAGGAAACAGAGAGTGGGATTAAATGGACAATTTTCTCAGTGGAAGGGACTGGGCAGTGGAGTGCCTCAGAGATCTGTATTGGGACCCGTACATTTCAATATATTTATAAATGATCTGGAAAGAAATACGTCGAGTGAGGTAATCAAATTTGCAGATGATGCAAAATTATTCAGAGTAGTTAAATCACAAGCAGATTGTGATACATTGTGAGACTGGAAAATTGGGTTTCCAAATGGCAGATGAAATTTAATGTGGATAAGTGCAAGGTGATGCATATAGGGAAAAATAACCCATGCTATAGTTACACAATGTTAGCTTCCATATTAGGAGCTAGCACCCAAGAAAGAGATCTAGGCGTCATAGTGGATAACACATTGAAATCATTGGTTTAGTGTGCTGCGGCAGTCAAAAAAGCAAACAGAATGTTGGGAGTTATTAGAAATGGAATGGTGAATAAAACGGAAAATGTCATAATGCCTCTGTATCGCTCCATGGTGAGACCACACCTTGAATACTGTGTACAATTCTGATCGCAGCATCTCAAAAAAGATATAGTAGCGATGGAAAAGGTACAGAGAAGGGCAACCAAAATGATAAATGGAATGGAACAGCTCCCCTATGAGGAAAGACTAAAGAGGTTAGGACTTTTCAGCTTGGAGAAGAGACGGCTGAGGGGGGATATGATAGAGCTGTTTAAAATCATGAGAGGTCTAGAATGGGTAGATGTGAATCAGTTATTTACTCTTTCAGATTATGGAAGACTAGGGGGCACTCCATGAAGTTAGCATGTGGCACATTTAAAGCTAATCGGAGAAAGTTCTTTTTCACTCACACACAATTAAACTCTGGAATTTATTGCCAGAGGATGTGGTTAATGCAGTTAGTGTAGCTGTGTTTAAACAGGATTGCATAAGTTCTTGGAGAAGTCCATTACCTGCTATTAATTAAGTTGAATTAGAAAATAGCCATTGCTATTACTAGCAACAGTAGCAATGGATAGACTTAGTTTTTGGGTACTTGCCAGGGTCTTATGGCCTGGATTTGCCACTGTCGGAAACAGGATACTGTTATAAATCTGCTGCTCGGAGTTAGCAATCTGTTATAAATCTGCTGCTCGGAGTTAGCAATCTGTTATCGAGCTACTCCTGTAGAGGGAGGAGTTGGCAATCTGATATGGATCTCCTCTTGAAGAAAAGTTAGCAATCTGTTGTCAATCCCTGCTGCTAGGAGTAGCAATCTATAGTAACTGCTCCCCAGGGGCGGAGTTAGAATCTGTAATACCTTATCCCGCCACGGGGAGACGTTGGCAATCTGTTATAAGTCCACCAGGGAGTTAGCAATTGGTTATGGATCACTCTGCCAAGGGGAAGAGCTAACAATTGTAATACTCCATAGGTGGAGTTAGTGTTCTGTAGGGATGTGAATCATTTTTTAACGATTAAAATTATCGTCCGATAATTTTAATATCATCTTAAATCGTTATAGAACACAATACAATAGAAATTCTAACGATTTATCATTAAAAATCGTTAAATCGTATTAGTGCGCACTAACGGGAGTTAGTGCGCACTAAGAGAAAATGATACAATTTGACACTTTCCAGGTCAGTAAAGGTCAGTTAGGAATGAATATGTATTCCTATTGGCTGGCTGCCCTCTTATCTATTGATGTTACCAAGGTTCCAACTGAGGTGATGGTTGGGGGGATGGGAAATGGAAACTGTTGGTAGTTGACAAAAAAAGTAATGTGATCAGTCAATATGACTAGAACTTGTGCCCTATTCCTGATACCAGGGGTGTTGTGATCTTCCTGCACTCAGTGCCCTATCCCTGATACCAGGGGTGTTGTGATATTCCTGCACACAGTGCCCTAACCCTGACACCAGGGGTGTTGTGATCTTCCTGCACACAGTGCCCTAACCCTGATACCAGGGGTGTTGTGATCTTCCTGCATGCAGTGCCCTATCCCGCCTGCATTACTAGTGAGAAGCTGGCTTCACAGACAGGGGGGAGCTACCTGACCCTCACTCCTGACTTTCCCCATGTCCCAGCCAGGTGAATGGGTTGTGGGTGAGGCGGGGGGGAGGATGGTGAAGTCTGAGACAGCTCCCTCCTGCATTACTACTGAGAGGCTGGCTTCACAGACAGGGGGGAGCTGCCTGACCCTCACTCCTGACTTCCCCCATGTCCCAGCCAGTGAATGGTGTGTGGGTGAGGGGGGGGGGGGAGGATGGTGAAGTCTGAGACAGCTCCCTCCCTGCATTACTAGTGAGAGGCTGGCTTCACAGACAGGGGGGAGCTGCCTGACCCTCACTCCTGACTTCCCCCATGTCCCAGCCAGTGAATGTGTGTGGGTGAGGGGGGGAGGGAGGATGGTGAAGTCTGAGACAGCTCCCTCCCTGCATTACTAGTGAGAGGCTGGCTTCATAGACAGGGGGGAGCTTCCTGACCCTCACTCCTCCCCTCCCCCATGCCCAGCCAGTGAATGGTGGGGGGGTGGGGGGGGGGGGAGGATGGTGAGGCTGAAACAGCTCCTTCCCTGCATTACTAGTGAGAGGCTGGCTTCACAGACAGGGGGAGCCTCCCTGACCCTCACTCCTCCCCTCCCCCATGCCCCAGCCAGTGAATGGTGTGTGGGTGAGGGGGGGGGTAGGATGGTGAAGACTGAGACAGCTCCCTCCCTGCATTACTAGTGAGAGGCTGGCTTCACAGACAGGGGGGAGCTGCCTGACCCTCACCTCCTGACTTCCCCCATGTCCCAGCCAGTGAATGGTGTGTGGGTGAGGGGGGGGGGGGGGGGGGGAGGATGGTGAAGTCTGAGACAGCTCCCTCCCTGCATTGCTAGTGAGAGGCTGGCTTCACAGACAGGGGGGAGCTGCCTGACCCTCACTCCTGACTTCCCCCATGTCCCAGCCAGTGAATGGTGTGTGGGTGAGGGGGGGGGGAGGATGGTGAAGTCTGAGACAGCTCCCTCCCTGCATTACTAGTGAGAGGCAGGATTCACAGACAGGGGGGAGCTTCCTGATCCTCACTCCTCCCCCCCCCCATGCCCCAGCCAGTGAATGGTGTGTGGGTGAGGGGGGGGGGGAGGATGGTGAGGCTGAAACAGCTCCTTCCCTGCATTACTAGTGAGAGGCTGGCTTCACAGACAGGGGGGAGCTGCCTGACCCTCACTCCTCCCCTCCCCTATGTCCCAGCCAGTGAATGGTGTGTGGGTGAGGGGGGGGGGGTAGGATGGTGAAGGGTGAGACAGCTCCCTCCCTGCATTACTAGTGAGAGGCTGGCTTCACAGACAGGGGGGAGCTGCCTGACCCTCACTCCTCCGGGGTATTGTGATCTTCCTGCACACAGTGCCCTATCTCTGATACCAGGGGTGTTGTGATCTTCCTGCACACAGTGCCCTATCCCTAATACCAGGGGTGTTGTGATCTTCCTGCACAGTGTGCCCTATTCCTGATACCAGGAGTGTTGTGATCTTCCTGCATGCAGTGCCCTATCCCTGATACCGGGATGTGTGCAAGAAGATCACAACACCCCTGGTATCAGGAATAGGGCACTGTGTGCAGGAAGATCACAACACCCCTGGTATTAGGGATAGGGCACTGTGTGCAGGAAGATACAACACTCCTGGTATTAATAGGGATAGGGCACTGTGTACATGAAGATCACAACACCCCTGGTGGCAGGGTTAGGGCACTGTGTGCAAGAAGATCACAACACTCCTGGTATTAATAGGGATAGGGCACTGTGTGCAGGAAGATCACAACACCCTCGGTATCAGGAATAGGGCACTGTGTGCAGGAAGATCCCAACACCCCTGGTATTAGTGTTAGGGCACTGTGTGCAGGAAGATCACAACACTCCTGGTATTAATAGGGATAGGGCACTGTGTACATGAAGATCACAACACCCTGGTGCCAGGGTTAGGGCACTGTGTGCAGGAAGATCACAACACCCCTGGTATCAGGGTTAGGGCACAAGTTCTTGTTACGGCTGTGGCTGCTGTGCTACCGCCTCACCACCAGGGGTCCCTCTAGTGCTGGCTTTCTTGACTGGCCCAGTCCATCTCCTATGTCCACTCTATGCTCTGGGTGTGCCCTCTTAACCCTGCCTGACAGTTGCCTCGGTGCTTCGGCATCGAGCTCACCTGGGCTCCCTGCTCTAGCCTGCCTTGCGCGGCCTTCGGGCCTATCCTTGCCTTGCCTTGCCTTGCCTTGCGTGGCCTTCGGGCCTATCCTTGCCTTGCGTGGCCTTCGGGCCTATCCTTGCCTTGCCTTGCCTTGCGTGGCCTTCGGGCCTATCCTTGCCTTGCCTTGCCTTGCCTTGCGCGGCCTTCGGGCCTATCCTTGCCTTGCCTTGCCTTGCGTGGCCTTCGGGCCTTTCCTTTCCTTGCCTTGCCTTGTGCGGC
Source organism: Rhinatrema bivittatum (assembly GCF_901001135.1). Lineage (NCBI taxonomy): Eukaryota > Metazoa > Chordata > Amphibia > Gymnophiona > Rhinatrematidae > Rhinatrema > Rhinatrema bivittatum. Next base: position 5,515 of record NW_021820376.1, read on the forward strand.
CTTTTGGCCTTCTTCCTTGATTCCATACCTGGCCTACGGGCCTTCCGTGTGTGTGTGTGTGGCCTACGGGCCTTCTGACCTGCCTTGCCCCGCTATTGGTGTGTGGCCTACGGGCCTTCCGTGTGTGTGTGTGTGGCCTACGGGCCTTCTGACCTGCCTTGCCCCGCTATTGGTGTGTGGCCTACGGGCCTTCCGTGTGTGTGTGTGTGGCCTACGGGCCTTCTGACCTGCCTTGCCCTGCTATTGGTGTGTGGCCTACGGGCCTTCCGTGTGTGTGTGTGTGGCCTACGGGCCTTCTGACCTGCCTTGCCCTGCTATTGGTGTGTGGCCTACGGGCCTTCCGTGTGTGTGTGTGTGGCCTACGGGCCTTCTGACCTGCCTTGCCCTGCTATTGGTGTGTGGCCTACGGGCCTTCCGTGTGTGTGTGTGTGGCCTACGGGCCTTCTGACCTGCCTTGCCCCGCTATTGGTGTGTGGCCTACGGGCCTTCCGTGTATGTGTGTGTGTGGCCTACGGGCCTTCTGACCTGCCCTGCCCTGCTTACTGTGCCCTGACCCAGCCTGGACCCAGACACTGCTGACTGCCGCCTGCCCTGACCCAGCCTGTACGTGACACTGCCACTTGCCCGCCTGCCCTGACCCAGCCTTGTACTTAGACACTGCCACTTGCCGCCTGCCCTGACCCAGCCTGAACCCAGACTCTGATTCTTGCTGCCTGCCCTGACCCAGCCTGGTACCTGACTCTGTTCGAGCTTCCTGTCTCTCTCCACCTGGAGCCACCCTGCTGGGTGGTGTGCACGACTCCTGTCCGGAGCCCAAGCGTAACAGTTCTAGTCACATTGACTGATCACATTACTTTTTTTGTCAGGCTACCAAACTGTTTCCATTTCCCATCCCCCCATATATTGTCAGTGGGAACCTTGGTAACATGAATAAATAAGAGGGCAGCCAATAGGAATACATATTCATTCCTAAACTGACCTTAACTGGCCTGAAAAGTGTCAAATTGTATCATTTTCTGTTAGTGCGCACTAACGGGAGTTAGTGCGCACTAATCGGAAAAAATGATTTTTAACGATTTTTTAACTAAAAAATCCTGCCTAACACGATTTTCTTCTCCTGCCAGACGATTTCTATCGTTAAGACGATATGGAACACGATTCACATCCCTAGTGTTCTGTAGTGGGTTGGCTTCCCACAGAGTGGCAGTCGTATAATACTGCTCTAGTAGTGTAAGGAATGAACACTTGAGGTAAATTGGTGAATCCCTTGGCCAATGGCAGATGACAGCGCCCTCAAGATGATGTCCTGAGAGGGACCACCGGCTATGCTGGAATATGGAGACAGCTATGGTGCAGCCTCCCACCATGCTCCTTCCAGATTCCTACTAGGGTGCAAGCGCATGCACCACCCATGTCTTTATTTCAACCTTGGTGAGAACCTCGGGGGCATTCCCCCTTGCTGACATCATGCCATCCGGGTATATCAGCTACTCTAATTTTCTAGCTCATTGAGTTAGCAAGGACTCTATTCCTTCCTGTCTACACTATTCTGCTGCTTCCGTGATGCCGCTGGAAGCTCTCTCTCTTGCCCTTCGGGGTAACTGCTAACCTGGTACCCACTTCTCAGGGCACTCTGCTTTATTTCAGGTGCCTTACAGGGTACAGGTACTCGCTCCTCGAGGGCCTGCTCTCACTGCCTCGGTGCCCTCGGTGCCTGCTTCTACCTGGTGGAATTGCATATCTACAGCAAACACCTAGTGAGTACTCTAACTCTCAGTCTATCTCATCCACAGTACTTCCTTGCTGGGAAACCTGCTTCAGAACCATCCTATACCAACAGAGTGAGAAGGGCTCCCCTCTGCCGAGGTCCCTGATACTGCAACTACCAGACTTCCTCACTCTACTGCCACCTCTGGTGGCTCTCTTCAAGCTGTACAATAAAGAACTAACTGTGTTTGTGCGTTCTGAGTCTAGCCTAGTACTATGGCTCCTCATGGGGCTCCTCCCCATGGGCGAGGTAATCTCCCACAGTACCCAAGGATCCACCCAAACACTACTTAACCATAACACATATATATCACAATTTGATGTTGGGTTCCCTCCAGCCACTGACGCCATTCTTAAAAGGCAAATTTTATGGCTAAGAGTTCCTTATCACCTATACTGTAATTCCTCTCGGCAGCTGAGAACTTCCGGGAAAAGTAGGAGCAAGGAAGTAACTTTCCTTTGTTAGAAACTAGCTGAGGACAGCTCCCACAGCCAGGTAAGAAGCATCCACTACCACAACAAAGGGCATTGAGGGTGCAGGTGATGCAGGCAAGAGTCTAAAAGGAAAGCTTGTTTTAATTCTTCAAAGGCTTGGAAGGCCGCTGGCAAACCAATCCTTGGCATTTGCTCCCTTTCTTGTGAAGGCCATGAGAGGAGAACCTTTTTCGAGTATGTATCCCAAGTTTGTATCCCAAGAATGGTAGAGATTCTTGTTCAAACAGACATTTCTCCAACTTGGCAAACAAGCGGTTGTCCTGAAGTCATTGCAATACTTGCTTCACTTGCCGTCGATGAGTATTGAGGTCTTTGGAGTATACAAAGACGTCATCGATATAGAATGATTACTGAAGAGTGAAGCATATCATGAAAGACCTCATTCATAAGGTTTGGAAAAACCTCTGGGGCATTACACAACCCGAAGGGCATGACAAGGTACTCGTAATGCCCATCACGAGTACTGATATACGGTTTTCCACTCAGCACCTGGGCGGATTCGTACCAGGTTGTAGGCCCATGGAGATTGAGCTTGGTAAGACGTGTAGGCGATCTAAGAGTTCCGGGATGAGTGGTAGTAGATATCTGTCCCAGTGGATAATGGCATTGAAAACCACGATAATCTATGCAGATCTGAGAGAACCATCCCTCTTAGCGACAAAAAAGAAGTCAGCTCCCGCCGGAGAGGGTCAAGGGTCGGATAAAGCCATGATCCAAATTCTCCTGGATATAGTGGGACATGCCTTGTGTCTCTGGAAGGGACAGAGGGTAGACCCACCCTCTGGAGGCATAGTGCCCGGTAGCAAATCAATGGCACAATCAAAGGGGTGATGTTCCGGAAGACCGTTCTGCCATCTCCTTGGAGAAGACATCCATGTATTCTGAGTACTGTGGTGGCAGAGACAGGCGGAGTGGCGGGCAGAGGGATACACGGCCTAGCTAAAACTGGCAGACAAGAAGACAAAGCAGGTCGGAACTCCAGGCAGCAATTTGAAGGGTGTCCCAGTTGATGATTGGAGAGTGCTTCGGGATCCAGGGTAAGCCCAAGACAATGGGGTGGATGGCCTTTCCCAGAACAAAAAAGGAGATCTCCTCAGTATGAAGAACCCCAGTGCAGAGGGTCACCAGAACCGTTGTGGACGAGACACAGCCTGGAAGTGGTGTACAGTGAATGGAAGATATCCATAGGGGTGGTGTGTGTGAGCAGTACCGAAGCCACAGCTGTTGCACAAAGTCCACAAGGATGAAGTTTCCTCCTACCCCAGAGTCAATAATGGCCAAGGTGGAAAATGTCCTGCCAGGATACTCTAAGGAGACCGAACAGTGCATTGAGTAGCAGGGTTCATGCAGCCTAGGGTCAGCTCCCTGAATGGCGCCTAGGCTCTGGAGTTTTCCGGGCCACTCGCTGCACTGGGCCACAAGAGACCCTTGCCTCCACAAGTAAAGGCAGAAGCCTAGCGAAATGGTGGCGCTTCCTCTCCCTCTGGAATGAGTGGGCTGCGACCGAGCTGCATGGGTTCCCTCCTATCGGTTGGCCTGCGATTCAGGAGAGGGAACGAGCGGATGAGAGAAGGAGGAGACAGTGGGCCCGGTCTCCGAGCAGGCTTGACTTCTCGGGCCGTTGCTGAAGCCGGCAGTCTATCCGCCCTGTGAGGTCTATTAAAGCCTTGAGATACTCTGGAAGATCCCGAGCGGGCGAGTTCACCTTTTATTCGGGGAGACAAACCCTCAAGGTAAATACTTCTCAAAGCTGTCCTCAATCGCCAACCCAGCTCCGATGCCAGGGTTGCAAAATTCGACTGCGTAGTTGACTAGAGTTCGCGCCCCCTGACGAAGATGAAGAAGTTCTGTAGCTGCAGTGGAACTGCCAGGCCGGTTCGTTGAATACTAGCTTGAAAGCATGAACAAACTGCTGCATATCCCCAAGCAAGGGATCGCCTCGCTTTCATAGTGGGTGAAACCCAGGCTAGAGCTTGACCATCCAAAAGAGACAATATGTATGTTGTCTTTATCTAGTCCAACGGGAAACTGTGCCGGCTTGTAGGGAAAACCGTATAAACCGTGGTTCAAGAAGTCACAGCACTGCTTCAGATCCCCTGTGTAGCATGGCGGCGCAGGTAAGTGTAGTGATACGGCAGGTCCTGGAGCAGGAACCTAAGCTGGATGTAGATTTTCAGCAGAAGGGGTAGCGTTCAGGCAGTTAGCTAACCTCTCAATGGTAGCCGCCAAGATGTCTAGACAGTTTTGCTGCTGTTGCAGGCACTGGGCCATGCCTGGGATAGCCTGGAGGGCAGAGATGTCCGCCAGGTCCATGGCATTGGCAAATTGTTATGAACGTGGACCCTTGGAGTGGCTAGAGTGCTGGATGGGATCTGCTGAGGAAGGCCTACGCTGACTCATAGCCAGAAGGCAGTACTGGACCAGGAGACGGGGCAGGACCTTCACTTATACCAGCCCCTCATTCCCCGCAGATTGAGCCCTTGGGTACCCCGGGGTCGGCAGGACTTAGGCGTGGGTCTCCTGGCACGGAAGAATCCAAAGAACAGTCCGGGTTGAGGCAGGCAGAAGCGTGGGAGAGGCGGAGACCGTCCAGAAGTCGTGGCAGGCGGCAGCGGTTGCGAAACAGAGATCCAGGCCAAAAGTCGGGGCAGGCTAAGACTAGCAAATATTGAAAAACCTGAAAAAAATTTTTTGGGGAAGAGTAGAAAGTTTCATATACAGTGTAGATGTCCCCGCACCAATATGTTATTGGTTATAATCATCAACCTCCACACCTCGTTGGATATAGTGCGGAGAATAACAGGCATGACGCGGTGAAAAAGGAAATAATTACGGCTATCCAATGCGAAGTAAATTCTCTAGCGAGGCAAGAAATCCTGCAAGGTTGGTAATTTCCAACATGAGACCTCCCCTGAAGAAAGACGCAAGTCTGAAAACACGAAACGTGGTTGTGTCGGGATTTCATTTTATCAAACCAAAGAAACCAACAGATTAGGAAGTCGCAAGGCATCCGCTTTAAATTGAACACTATCTTTGAAGATTACATTTGTCCCTTTTCTGCAAATAGGTTACATCTATTATACAACGGATGTCATTGAAACTACCGGACTTTATTGCTAATACATTGCAACAATTTTTTATTTTTTTAAATCGCTGTCGGAGGTGGTAGGGAGGTTGATGATTATAACCAATAACATATTGGTGCAGGGACAACCTACACTGTATATGAAACCTTCTACTCTTCCCAAAAAATTTTTTTCAGGTTTTTCAATAATTTTGAAAATCAACAGATCCACAGGGTGTAGGTATACGAAGTAATAATTGAAGTTTATAAAGAACATTTCCTTAGTAATTTATTTTAAAAACACTTCTCATACAGCGATAGAGCAGTCTTTCTTCTGCTTTTGATTCGATTTGGATTTCAGTAGATCGCTGTCTTCAGTGGTGGTCACTTTGAAATTTTTGTAAAGACTAGCAAAGTCAGAGGACGAGCCAAAGATCAGGACAGGCAGCAGATAGAGAGAACCAGAAGCCAAGCTGAAGTCAAACAAGGAAAACAAACCGAAGTAGAAACGGAGCAAGGACCAGGAACTCGGGAGCGGAGCAAGGCAGGAGCACAGAGTCAGGAGCGGAGCTGGAACAGGAACGTGAACTGGAGAATGCAGGAACAGCAACTAGAAAACTCAGAGAGGTCGGCCCCTGTTGCCAAGGCAGGGAACAAAGATCCAAGCTGGGCTTAAATAGCCGTGGCGTCTGATGTCATATTCGGGGGCCGGGCCGAGTTTTCCAACCATGGCCCCTTTAAATTCTGGCCCGATGCACGCGCGCGCGCATGCCTAAGGGGCAGAACCTGGAGCAGGAAGTCGGCGGTGTCTCCCTCATGGGGAGAACGCTGTGGGAATGCCCTGCTGCGGCCCGAAGCTGTATGGAGAATGCTGTGGAGAGAATGCAAGCGGAGCAGAAGGTAAAGAGGGGACCCGGCTGTGGCTCACAACAATAACCTGTTGTAACTTTTTGGAAGTAACATCTACATGGGGGTATCCTGCACAGAGCGGAGTCCAAAACGCTAAACAAAAGGGATGGGATAAATGCATGAAACAGCAATTACAATCCTAAACAAAATTCTCATGGGGATAACCGGCATGGAGCAGCAGTTACAAACCTAAATGCCTTGATGGGCAGACTGGGTGAACCATTTTGACCTTTATCTGCTGTCATTTTACTATGTTACTCTGATAAAAGAGTAAATAATCAGGACCCTGATTGTATTGTTATTAGTAGTATTTATTTTCCCAACTTTTGAATATGAAAACCCCCAAGACAGTGTACAACAACAAATAAACATAACAGCTTAACTAAACAATAAGGGACAGATTTTTCAAAGGCTCGGCGGTGAAGTCAAGCCCCGGGATGCGCGTACGTCCCGTGGGCTTTCCTAGGGGGGGTCATGATGTCGGGGGTCGGGGGGCGTGTTGGCGGCGGCGCATCATTTGGAAGCAGGGGTCAATGGGGCGTGAATTTCTGGCCCGGGGGAGTTTCGGGGGCGTGGCCGAGGCCTCCAAAATGGCTCCCGGGCCTGGGAATCGCGCGCCGGTGGCCGGCCCGGTGCACGCAAGTTATGCCTGCTTCGGGCAGGCGTAGCTTGTACAACAAGAGGTAGGGGGGTTTTAGATAGGGCTGGGGGGGGGTGGGTTAGGTAGGGGAAGGGAGGGGAAGGTGGGAGGAGGCGGAAGGAAAGTTTCCTCCAAGGCCGCTCCGATTCCAGAGCGGCCTCAGAGGGAAGGGAGGCAGGCTGCGCAGCTCAGCGCACGCAGGCTGATGATTTTGGGCAGGCTTGGCGCGCCGACCCAGGATTTTAATGGATATGCGCGGGTGCAGATTTATAAAATCTACCCCTAAGCATAAGAGCATAACAAAGGTCTAATATCTAAACTAGGCACATAGTAGGGATGTGAATCGTTTATCTGACGATTGAAAATATCGTCCGATATTTTCAATATCGTCAGATATCGGGGGATCCCCGATAGCGATAGGAAACCCCACGATTAATTTAGTGGGTTTTCTTATCGTTATGGGGGGGTGGGGGTGGGAAGAAAGGACACAACCTAAAAACTCAACCTGACCCTTTAAAATGAGTTTGTTAGTATTCCCCCACCCTCCGGACCCCCCCCCCAAAAAATTTTTTTAAATACCTGGTGGTCTAGCGGGGTCCCGGGAGTATTCTCCCGCGCTCGGGCTGTCAGCTGCCACTAATCATAATGGCGCCGATGGCCCTTTGCTCTTACCATGTGACAGGGGCTATCGGTGCCATTGGTCAGCCCCTGTCACATGGTAGGTGCACTGGATGGCCCGCACCATTTTTAAAGATGGTTCCTAATGTTCATGATGTTCCTGATGTTCCGTGTTCCAGTCCTGGTCCTGATGTCCTCATCTCCGGCTCTTTGTCCTGCTTCCAGGTTCCTTGCTTGTCCACCTTTCCTGGTGTGCCACTGTCGTGGTCCCATGAGGGGCTGTGTAGGGCGCTTCGTGGCACAAGCCCTGTCTTCATGTCTGCAGCACAAGTCTCTGGTAGGCTCCTTGTTTTTAATTCTGAGGTCTATTCCTGAATCCAAGTTATGAGTCTTGAATCCTGAGTCTTGAATCCTGAGTCTTGAATCCTGGGTCTTGAATCCTGTTCCCAGTCTTTGAAGTAACTTGTGCCTGCTTCCATCCATGCCCAAGACTCAAGCCAGAACCTGTTCTGTTTCAGCGTGGTCCGTGACCAGTCACGGATGGCTGTGTAGGGCACGCCTCGATGCAGGCCTCTCCTAAATCTTCAACATGCTTCTAGTTCCAAGTCTTCACTTTCTCGCCTGGAATCTGCTTCGTTTTCGGCGTGGTCCATGACCAGCCATGGGTGGCTGTGTAGGGCGCGCTGCGGTGCAGTACTCACCTTGTACTAGTGCCTGAACTCTGAATCGCCTGAGTCTTCCAAGTATCCTGGATCCTTGTCCGAGTCTTCCAAGGATCCTGAAACCTCGTCTGACTCTTCCAAATTCCTTGAGTCCTTGCCCGAGACTTCCAAGTATCCTGAAACCTTGTCTGAGTCTACCAAGTTCCACGTATCCTCATCTGAGTCTTCCGAGTCCTGAGTTCAAAGTCTTGTCTTGTTCCTGCCCTCAGCCTCCGACTGGCCTCACACACTCATTGTTCCTAAGTGGCAGGTCCAGAAGGGCTACCGAGTGCCGGAGGGCTACTCTTGAGACCAGCATTGCGTTGCTGGGTCTCAACAGTGCGTGCAGGTCCAGTGAAGGGCTGAGTCTGCCTTGTTCCAGTTCCTGATGTTCCATGCCTTGATCCTGGTCCAGTCTTGTTCCAGCTCCAACCTGTGCCTGAACACGTTCACCTCCCACTGGGAGTGTCTTGGGGCTCCTCCCTGAGCCGCGCCGTGGCCCAAGGGCTCACATCTCTCTGAGCAAGTGACCGCCCCTCCACGCACGCAATGCTATTATCAGATCTTTTGAATTATTTTGTCAAAATTTGATAATGGAGGCATCAAAAGAGAACCTTATCCAGCCTGGAAATGTGTAGAAGTACACCTGTCTTGCAGGTAGCAAGGTCGATTTTCACTTAAGGCCTTGAAGATCAGATTCCAGGTTTTGAATTTGGTCCTATAGGGGATTGGTAGCCAATGCTGAGTTCAAAAAAGGTTTGGATAAGTTCTTGGAGGGGAAGTCCATTAATGGCTATTAATCAAATTTACTTAGGGAATAGCCACTGCTATTAATTGCATCAGTGGCATGGGATCTTCTTAGTGTTTGGGTAATTGCCAGGTTTTTGTGGCCTGGTTTGGCCTCTGTTGGAAACAGGATGCTGGGCTTGATGGACCCTTGGTCTGACCCAGCATGGCAATTTCTTATGTTCTTATGTTCTAATGCTGTTTTTGTAGATCAATGTATATGGTCTTACCACCTCTGTCATTCATGCTGTGGTATTGTGAATTAGCTTGACTTGATGCAGACCCTTTGCTGTCAATGTTTTAAAAGAGCATTATAGTAATCCAACTTGGAGATTATTATGCATGGACTACTATGACTAGGTTCGTCTTCTAAGTGAAAGCTTGAGTATTCTTAGTTGGCGTAAGCTGAAAAAAAGCTTTAAAATATTGTCTGGATTTGGTAAGCACGGTTATTTCTGAATTTAGGATGACTTTGAAGTTCCTGACCTGTAATTTTAGGGGTAGCTCACAGTTTATGAATGGAATTTTCAGGTCTTGGACCTACCTATTTATATTTTGGGTTTAGAAGGAATTGGTTGCTATTTATTCAATCTGGATCTCTGTGAAACACGTAGCTAATTTTCTTATGGGTATTTATGTGGCTGGGTTAATTGATAATGCTAACTAAGCATTATTCATGTAAATACAGAGGTTGATATTCAAAAGCTTTCTCCAACTAATTTTTAGAGTTAGCCAGACCAAACCAGAAATATGAATATTTACCACACTGACTGACTAAATATTCTCTGGGAAACTCATTACTCACACACAATTTAGCAAAATAAAGAAAAATAGTGCTGAGTACATGGTTGAATTTTAGCCAGTGTGGGCTGATATTCATTATCATCCAGATAAAGTTAGCCAGGCAAGCCTGGTTAGAAATTTGATAACTTCATCTGGATAAATTGATGAGGATTATTCAGAGCAACATTTAGAGAGAGTACACCTTTAAAACAAGTGCGCGCCCATATGCATGCTCAGAAGGACACAAACTCATATGCGTTTGTATTTTAAAAAGAGCACCAAATTATGTGCACTTCATGGAAAATGCAGAATCATTTACACATATACTATCCATGTATAGTCATGCACATAACAAAGGTCTTGCACTCATGTGCATGAGCACTTTATGTAATGGCTTCAGGGACATGCAACTTCCAGATGCTCAGTGGTGTGACTTCAAAAAAATGCCTTCTTCAGCCTAGTAGCCAAATTTCACCACCAGGGATATCCAATGCCTAGTGTCACACTGGGGCGTAGGTCACAGCCCCTGTTTTGGGCCGTGGCTAGGTGAGGCCCTGCCCTTGGGTCTATGCCTAGGCCCGATGCATTCATTTAAAATGAATGCAACAAATAAGGTTCTTTTTATTTGTGAGAGCCCTTAAATTGTTTCAGCCCCCCCCCCCTTGAATGAAATAAATTCCCCTTTTCCTTCGCTTTTTACGCATTTATTTTACACAAATGCACATCACTACTCACCATGACGGTGCAGATTATAGTCCTTAGGCTGCAATTATACTAAGCAGACTCCTAAATCTGAGTTCCCACCCTCCCTACTTCCCTGACATTTTTTATTTTTTGGTTAAATTGTTTGCTCCCTAGCTTGCTCCTCACATGTCCTTTTTATGTTCTAAATTGTTGTAAATATTTAAAAATAATTATCTTTGTTTTTATCAGTTAATTAACATTTTTAATATTTGGAATATTTTGTATGTGTGTACCTATGTTCTGATAACTTCCATGGCTTTTCTGGTTTGGGAATGTCTATGATGGCAGTTCATCCACTTTCTTTTCTGGCTTAAAAGGTTGAGCAGCAGCCCCTTCCCTCAGGTTCCTCCTCTCCCCAATTTCTCATCTTGCCTTGCTGGGACCAGAAGGGGAATAGGGTTATATTGTGGCACAAACTAGAAATGGTAGAACATACACACCAGTGAAAGCTTTCACATTAGTCAGAAACTTTGGAGGAAGTGAATAGCTGTCAGTGCCACAAATTCAGCTAATATTGGGTGTGCTGGCTACATGTTTATTCGGCTAGCATAACGTCCCTGCTCCCTGTCAGTGACCGCAATGTTGAGGGTGAGTGAGGAAGGAGAGTAAATCTGGGGAAGGGGGTGCAGAATGAGATAAGGAATCAGAGGGAAATGAGAAAAGAAGAGCAGGTCATGGTCATTCAGTGATTTAGTCATGGGAGAGAGTAGAAGAAATTGGATTGGGAAGGGTGGTGAAATGACCGAGAAGACAAAGTGAAAACAGAAGGGAGAGCAGGGAATTGCAGATCTGGAATATGGGTAAACACTTAGGGGCAGATTTTAAAAGGGTATGACCAGGGCTTTGTGAAAGGGGTGGGGCGGGGGCTCCGGCACAGTGGCCAGGCCAGGGGATCACGAGCCAGCAGCCAGAGGCAAGCGTAACTTACAAAATAAAGGTAGGGGGAGGATTTAGGTAGGGCTGGGGGGCGGGTTAGATAGGGGAGCGAGGGGAAGGTGGGGGTGGCCTCGGAGGGAATGGGGAAAGCCATCGGGGCTCCCTAGGGCTCGGCGCACGCAAGGTGCACTAGTGTGCACCCCCTTGCGCGCGCTGACCCTGGATTTTATAACAAAGCTGTGTCCCATCAAACCATGTATATCTAAATGTTTTGAGATTTTATTGTTTATAACAGTTTCCATGATTTTTCACGGCACTGAAGTCAGGCTCACCAGTCTATAGTTTCTTGGATCACACCTGGATCCCTTTCTAAATATAGGGGTTACACTGGTCATCTTCCATTCTTCCGGTACAATCGGATTATTTTAATGATAGGTTACAAATTAACTGAAAAAGGTCTGAAATTTAATTTTTTAGTTCTTTCAGAACTCTGAGGTGTATACCATGTGATCCAGGTGATTTACCACTCTTCAGTTTGTCAATCAGGTCTACCACAACTTCCATGTTTACCATAGTTTGGTTCAGTTGATCTGAATCATCAGCCATGAAAACCTTCTCTGGAATGGGCATCTCTCCAACATCCTCTTCAGTGAACACTGAAGCAAAGAAATCATTTAATCTTTCCACAATGGCCTTATATTCTCTAACTGCCCCTTTAACCACTTGATCATCCAAGGGTCCAACCAACTCCCTCATAGGCTTTCTGCTTTGGATATTTTTTAAATAGTTTTATTGTGAGTTTTTGATTTTATGGCCAACTTTTTTCAAATTCTCTCTTAGCCTGTCTTATCAATATCTTACATTTAACTTGCCACTGCTTATGCTTTATTCTATTGTCTTCTGATGGATACTTTTGGCTAAAATAGCCTGTTTCACTTCACCTTTTTCCCATGCCAGTAATCATTGTGCCTTCCTTCCACCTTTCTTAATGAGTAGAATACATCTGGACTGTGCTTTTAGGATGGTATTTTTTAACAATGTCTACGCCTGTTGTACACGTTTTACTTTTTTAGATGCACCTTTCAGTTTTTTCTATTTTTCCCATTTTATCAAAGCTCTCCTTTTGAAAGTTTAGCACTAGAGTCATGGATTTACTTATTTTATTTTATTTTTATTTATTTAAGTTTTTTATATACCAACATTCAAGACAATAGTCCCATCATGCTGGTTCACATGAAACAGGAGTGCAAATAAACTTAAACTTGAACATAGTGCGGAAATAGCAGTTACATGTAACAAGGAAAATTGAACTTGGAATGAGAAGGAAAAGGAAAAAGGAAAACCAGCGAATTACATATAATTACATTGTAAGAGGTAGCTAATAGTGATGTTGATGGTGATGTGATGATTGTTAGGAGTTAAATGATATTGGAGTTAGGAAAAGCCTGCCTGAACAGCCAGGTCTTGAGTCTTTTCTTGAAGGTTGAGAGGCTGGGTTCCATTCTAAGATCTGGGGGGATAGAGTTCCATAAGGTAGGACCGGCTGTGGAGAAGGCCCGATTTCTTAGCGTAATGTGTCTGGTAGTTTTGGCTGGGGGGACTTGAAGTGATCCTTTGTAAGCATCTCTTGTCGGTCTTGTTGAAGTGTGTAATCGGAGGGGAAATGAAGGTCAATTGGGGCTAGTTGATGAATGTGTTTGTATATGGTGAGAATGGCCTTGTATATTATTCTGAAGTGGATGGGTAGCCAGTGGAGGCCCATTAGGATAGGGGTTATATGGTCTCTTCTCCTGGTATTAGTGAGTATACGGGCACAGGCATTTTGAACCATTTGCAGTGGTTTGGTGTGTAGAGAGGGGAGACCAAGCAAGATGGTGTTACAATAGTCCAGCTTTGCGAAGATGATTGATTGTAGGATTGTTCTAAAGTCATGAGTATGGAACAGAGGTCTTATTCTTTTCAGTACTTGGAGTTTATAAAGCAGTCTTTGGTGGTTTTGTTGATGGTGGCTTTCAGGTTCAGGTGATTGTCAATTTGAACTCCTAGGTCTCTCACTTGTGTAGTTTTTGGTATGGCTGGATGAGTGGGGGTGCAGGAGCTGTTCTCTGGTGTGATGAGTAGTAATTCCGTTTTGGATGAATTTAGTACCAGGTTGAGGCTTGTGAGAAGCTGTTTGATATTTTGGAGGCATGTTTCCCAATGAGACAGTGTTTTCGCGAGTGACTCCTTGATGGGGATCAGGACCTGGATATCATCCGCGTAGAGGAAATGTTTGAGCTTGAGGTCAGTGAGAAGTTGGCATAAGGGTAATAGGTATATGTTAAATAAGGTAGGAGATAGGGATGCCCTGAGGGACTCCTACTGACGCGGGGTAGAGTGAGGATTCTTTGTTATGAATCTTAACCTTGTATCCTCTATTGCTGAGGAAGGTTCTGAACCACGAGAGGGCAGTGCCTGAGATACCTATGGCTATTAGTTGGTTGATGAGAAGGGAGTGGTTGACGGTGTCAAATGCTGACGACAGGTCCAGTAGGATCAGAAGGAAGGCTTGTCCTTTGTCAAGGCCTAGGATGATGTGATCTGTCATGGAGATGATGAGTGCTTCCGTACTTAAGGTTTTGCGGAATCCGTATTGTGATGGGAATAGGAGGTTGTTGTCTTCAATGTAGTTTGAGAGTCGTGAGTTTACCAATTTTTCCATAATCTTGGCTATGAAGGGGAGGTTAGCGATCGGTCTATAGTTGTTGGGATCGTTGGGGTCGAGATTTGGTTTTTTGAGTAGGGGTTTGAGTGAGGCCAGTTTGAGGTTTTCTGGGTAGAGTCCTTGTGTGATGGAGCAATTTATGATGTCTGCCAGGATTTTGGAGATAGAGTCTGGAATTGATAAAAGTAGTTTAGCTGGGATGTGATCCGAGGGGTGAGAGGAAGGTTTCATTTTCCTTAGAATTCCTTGGATCTCAATGGCTGAAGTTGGATCAAGTTCTTCTAATCGGGTATTGTTGATTGCGGATTGAGGAGTGGTTAGTGATGCAGTGGTTTTGGTGGGGAGCTGAGATAGAAGATTGCTGATTTTGTTGCTGAAGAATAGTGCTAATTCTTCAGCTTTCGATTGAGCTTGGTCATGTGCAATCTCTGTCTGGTTTAATTGCGTGAGGTTGGCTACATAGCTGAAGAGTGCTTTGGCATCGAAGACAAGGTCGTGTATCTTAGAAGCGTAGAAGTCCCTCTTGGATCTTAGGGTGCTTGCTTTGTATTGATGAAGAATTGATTTGTAGATTGAGAGGGTATTGGTTCCTGGGTTTTTGCGCCATTTAGCCTCATTTTGTCTTAGTTGGAGTTTGAGTTTCCTTAATTCTGAGGAGAACCAGGGCTGTCTTTTGGAGGAATTGGTGTGTGGTTTTTTTGTTATAGGGGGGCATAGCTTGTTAGCTATAGTTTCCGTAATTGTATTCCATGTTCGAAGCGCTGAGTTCGGGTCAGTGAGGTCCAGGTGGTAGAGGTGTGGTGATAATTGATTATTGAGATCTTCTGGTGAGCAAGTTTTCCTGTATGTGAAGGAGGGCGAAGGAATGCAAGCCGGGCTAGTATCTTTTATTGAGAATGAAGTTGTTATGAGGCAGTGATCTGACCACGGGACCTTTGTGCAGTTGGGGAGGGACGTGGGCTTGATTGCAGAGTTAACGAAGATAAGGTCTAACGTGTGGCCGGCTTTATGGGTGGGTTTGTTAACTAATTGAGTGAAGCCCAGCGCGGAGAAAGCTGTGAGTAATGCTTCACAGTCGCTCCCTGTGACATAGAGAGGGCAAAGGCGATCGGCGCCATTTTGAAACCAGTCCAGCAGCACCGGCACCGAGGGTATGATTGAAGGGATGGCTCCCAGACCCCCCGCTAGACCACCAGGTACATGTAAAAGGTTTTTGGGGGGGTCGGGAGGGTGGAAGAAGCAAAGGGGTAATTTGTAAAGGGTCGGGTGGGGTTTTTTTTATCGGGCCATCGGCGCCATTTTTATCAGTGGTAGCCAAAATGGCGCCGATGGCCCGAGAGCGGGAGATCGCGCCGGGACCCCCCCCCCCCCCTCCACTGGACCACCAGGTAATTTAACATTTTGGGGGGGGGGTGTTCGGGAGGGTGGGAGAGCAAAGGGGTCATTTGTAAAGGGTCGGGGTGGGGTTTTTTTTATCTGCTCAGGCCTCACTAAAAAATTAACGATGTGAATTGTAATCGGAACCGATTCCAATTCACATGTCTAACGATCCAATTTTTTTCTCCCTCCATCCGAACATGATCGTTAAAACGATCGGGCACACGATTCACATCTCTAGTTAGTATAGCTGTGTTTAAAAAAGGATTGGATAAGTTCTTACCTGCTATTAAGTTCACTTAGAGAATAGCCACTGCCATTAGCAACGGTAACATGGAATAGACTTAGTTTTTGGGTACTTGCCAAGTTCTTATGGCCTGGATTGGCCACTGTTGGAAACAGGATGTTGGGCTTGATGGACCCTTGGTCTGACCCAGTATGGCATTTTCTTATGTTCTTATGATCATATTATGATAACTATTGCCAAGTGGCCCCACTACTGTTACCTTTGTCACCAAATCCTGCACTCCACTAAGAATTAGATCTAAAATTGTTCCTTCTCTCATTGGTTCCTGAACCAATTGCTGCATAAAACTGTCATTTATTCCATTCAGCAACTTTACCTCTCTAGCATGCCCTGATGTTTCACTTACCCAGTCTATATTAACATAGAAACATAGAAATGATGGCAGAAAAAGACCAATCGGCCCATCTAGTCTGCCCAGCAAGCTTCTACACTTATTTTCCCATACTTATCTGTTTCACCAACCACCAACTTCAGGGCTCTTGTTGGTAACTGTTTGATTCAAATTTCCAGCCATCCCCTGTCATTGGTGCAGAGAGTAATGTTGGAGTTGCATCAAAGGTGAGCATAAGGCTTAAGGTTAAGGGTTGTGTAACCTCTGCATCAAGTTACCCCTATGCTTGTTTACCCCCAAAAAATAAAACATTTTTTCCCAAGATGGGGTATGAAGCCATGACCTAGAGATTAAAGATCTCACGCTTTACAATTTGAGCTACTCAGGCTCAACTGAAATCACTATAACTGCACTTCCAGTTTGGTTAGCTTCCCTAATTTCTCTAAGAATTTCACTGTCTGTCTCACCATTTTTGCCAGGTGGATGGTAGTATACTCCCATCACTATTCTCCAACACACAAGGGATTTCTACCCATAAAGATTAGATTGTGCATTTAGTCCCATGCAGGATGTTTATCCTGTTGGACTCTATGCCATCCCGGACATAAAGTGCCACCCAACCTCCAAGACGCTCTTCTCTGTCATAGCGATATAATTTGTACCCCAGTATAGCACTATCCCATTGGTTATCCTCTTTCCACCATGTATCTGAGATGCCAATTAAGTCTACTACATCATTTACTGCTATACACTCTAATTCTCCCATCTTACTTCTTAGACGTCTTGCATTAGCATACAAATATTTCAAAATGTGTTTCTGTTTATATTTACATTCTGCTTTTCAGTTGACAGGGATAAATTGGAATCTTTTAGCTCAGGTGAGTTTTTAATTATAGGCACTTGGACTACTTATCTTGTTATTGGAAACTCTCTGTTGGGATTCCCTTACTCAAAGACTTTATTAGTATCCTTTAAAGATACCTCTCTCCAAACCATGTGCTGCTGAACAACTGTCAGCTTTCCCTTTTTTTTAGTTTAAAAGCTGCTCTATCACTTTTTAAAGGTTAGCACCAGCAGCCTGGTTCCATCCTAGTTAAGGTGGAGCCCATCCCTTTGGAAAAGACTCCCCCTTACCCAAAAGGGTCCTCAGTTACTTACAAAACTGAATCAGTCTTCATTGCAGCATCATCTCATCCACGCTTTGAGACTTCAGAGCTCTGCCTGCCTCTAGGGACCTGCACATGGAACAAGGTGCAATTCAGAGAATGTTACCCTGGAGGTTCTGGATTTCAGATTTCTACCTAAGAACCTAAATTTGGCTTCCAGAACCTACCTCCCACATTTTCCTATGTTGTTGGTGCCCACACGTACCATGACAACCAGCTCCTCCCCAGCACTGTCTAAAATCCTATCTAGGTGACTCATGAGGTCCGCCACCTTTGCACCAGGTAGGCATGTTACCAGGTGATCCTCATTAGAGATGTGAATCGGAACCGGAATCGGTTCGGATTCTGGTTCCGATTTACATGTTGTTTTTTTTCAATCGGGCCTGATCGCGGTTTTGTTTATCGGCTGCGCCCCAGCCGATAAACAAAAAACCCACCCCGACCCTTTAAAAGTAACCCCTTAGCTTCCCCCACCCTCCCGACCCCCCCAAAAACCTTTTACAGGTACCTGGTGGTCCAGTGGGGGTCTCGGGAGCGATCTCCCGCGATCTCCCGCTCCGGGCCCTCCTCCCACTCCCGGACCATCGGTTGCCACTAATCAAAATGGCGCCGATGGCCCTTTGCCCTTACCATGTGACAGGGTATCCGCCATTGGCCGGATCCTATCACATGGTAGGAGCACTGGATGGCCGGCGCCATCTTGTGCTACTACCATGTGACAGGTGCTGACCAATGGCAGGTCACCAGAGGCAGGCAGAGCTCCGGAGTCTCAATGCGTGGATGAGACGGGTACCTCCCCAACATCCTCTTCAGTAAACACCGAAGCAAAGAAATCATTTAATCTTTCCGCGATGGCCTTATCTTCTCTAAGTGCCCCTTTAACCCCTCGATCATCTAACGGTCCAACTGACTCCCTCACAGGCTTTCTGCTTCAGATATATTTTAAAAAGATTTTACTGTGAGTTTTTGCCTCTACAGCCAACTTCTTTTCAAATTCTCTCTTAGCCTGTCTTATCAATGTCTTACATTTAACTTGCCAATGTTTATGCTTTATCCTATTTTCTTCTGTTGGATCCTTCTTCCAATTTTTGAATGAAGATCTTTTGGCTAAAATAGCTTCTTTCACCTCCCCTTTTAACCATGCCGGTAATCGTTTTGCCTTCTTTCCACCTTTCTTAATGTGTGGAATACATCTGGACTGTGCTTCTAGAAAGGTATTTTTTAATAATGACCACGCCTCTTGGACATGTTTACTTTTGTAGCTGCTCCTTTCAGTTTTTTTTTCATTTTATCAAAGTTTCCCTTTTGAAAGTTTAGCACGAGAGCCTTGGATTTGCACACTGTTCCTTTTCCAGTCATTAAATCAAATTTGATCATATTATGATCACTATTGCCAAGCGGCCCCACCACCGTTACCTCTCTCACCAAGTCCTGTGCTCCACTGAGAATTAGATCTAAAATTGCTCCCTCTCTCGTCGGTTCCTGAACCAATTGCTCCATAAAGCTATCATTTATTCCATCCAGGAACGTTATCTCTCTAGCGTGACCCGATGAAACATTTACCCAGTCTATATTGGGGTAATTGAAGTCTCCCATTATTACTGCACTACCAATTTGGTTAGCTTCCCTAATTTCTCTTAGCATTTCACTGTCCATCTCACCATCTTGACCAGGTGGACGGTAGTATACCCCTATCACTGTGGTCTTCCCTGACACACAAGGGATTTCTACCCATAAAGATTCAATTTTGTATTTAGTCTCATGCAGGATGTTTATCCTGTTGGACTCTATGCCATCCCGGACATAAAGCGCCAAACCTCCTCCCGAGTGCTCCTCTCTGTCATTGCGATATAATTTGTACCCCGGTATAGCACTGTCCCATTGGTTATCCTCTTTCCACCATGTCTCTGAGATGCCAATTAAGTCTATGTCATCATTTACTGCTATACATTCTAATTCTCCCATCTTACTTCTTAGACTTCTGGCATTAGCATACAAACATTTCAAAGTTTGTTTTTTGTTTGTATTTTTTCTGCTTTTTAATTGATAGGGATAAGTTAGAATTTTTTAGCTCAGGTGAGTTTTTAGTTACAGGCACTTGGACTACTTTTCTAATTAGTGGAACCTCACTGTCGGGATGCCCTAATTCTAATGCATCATTAGTATCCTTTAAAGATACCTTTCTCTGAACCATGCGCTGCTGAGCGACTGTCGGCTTTCCCCTTTGTTCTAGTTTAAAAGCTGCTCTATCTCCTTTTTAAAGGTTAGCGCCAGCAGTCTGGTTCCACCCTGGTTAAGGTGGAGCCCATCCCTTCGGAAGAGACTCCCCCTTCCCCAAAAGGTTCCCCAGTTCCTAACAAAACTGAATCCCTCTTCCTTGCACCATCGTCTCATCCACGCGCTACCGGCGCCATTGGTCAGCCCCTGTCACATGGCCATTGGCGCCATCTTGTGCTCATACCATGTGACAGGGGCTGACCAATGGCGCCGATATCCCCTGTGACATAGTATGGGCAAAGGCTATCGGCGCCATTTTGATTCCTGGCAGCCGACAACAAAATCGCTCCCGGACTCCCGCTGGACCCCCAGGGATTATTGACAAGCCTTGGGGGGGGGGGGTCAGGAGGCCCCCTCAAGCTGGCCAAAAGTCCCTGGGGGTCCAGCGGAGGTCCGGGAGCGATCTCCTGCACGTGCCGTCGGATGCCAGGAATCAAAATGGCGCCGATAGCCTTTGACCATACTATGTCACAGGGGCTACCGGCGCCATTGGTCAGCCCCCGTCACATGGTATGAGCACAAGATGGCGCCGATGGCCATGTGACAGGGGCTGACCAATGGCGCCGGTAGCCCTGTGACATAGTAGTTCAGAGGCTATTCGGCACCATTTTGAGCATGGCTTGCAGTAGCACACTGGGCACGGAGGGAAAAATGGAACCCGGGACCCCGCAGGACCCCCAGGGATGTTAGTAAGTCTTGGGGCGGGATCGGGATGGGGGGAGGGTGGTTGTATTATACTTAATCTTAATGTTTGGGATGGTTTTTGTTTTAATTAAAAAAAAAAAAAATTGCCCCTCTCCCCACACAAACCCGAAAAAAGAAGTTTCCCCGAAGTTCGGGGAAAATCCTTTTCGGGTTTTGGGGCCCCCGAACCACTACGAATTAGGCAATTTCGTTGTAATTGCCTAATTCGTGATAAATGATTGCACATCTCTAACGGAGGCGCGTCACTGGGGGCGTTCCGGGGGTGGGGCCGTGGGCATGGTTCAGGCCCAGGGGCATTCCAGGGGGCGTGGCCGTGGCCTCCAGATCAGCCCCCAGACCAGAACATGGTGTGCCGGCAGCCGGCCCGTGCACGTGAATTACACCTGCCTTGAGCAGGCATAACTTCTGGAATAAAGGTAGGGGGGTTTAGGTAGGGCTAGGGGGGATGGGTTAGGTAGGTGAAGGGGGGGGAAGGTGGGGGGAGGTGGAAGGAAAGTTCCCTCCGAGGCCGCATCCGATTTCCGAGCGGCCTCAGAGGGGAGGCCGGCTGCGTGGCTCGGCTGCCGATTTTGGTCAGCCTTTCGAGCACCGATCCCGGATTTCAATAGATACACGTGGCTATGCGCTGCCAACCGCGAGGTGCCAGCGCCGTCCGCCCGACCATGTCCCGACGTTCAAGCTGCCCAAGAGCCTGCCCTCCGAGACCAGCCAATCGCAGCGGTCTCCCGCCCGGCTAGCCTATCACACGAGGCCCTAGTGGGGCTTTAAATCCAAGAGCTGCCTCGGCACTGTGCGCCGAAGGAGCGCGACAAAGGGGCCCGCCCCTTTGTGAGCCCCTTCGTGCATCCCCAAAGGGCTCACCAAGGACTCTTTATATTAGGACTCAAATATTGTTATTAAACCATGCTCTCTCGCTAACCTTATCTCTTAACAGCTACCTTTCAAATTGTCTAATCCTGTCTGCTTCAAGACCCCCCTTCCCCCTCAAGCTTATTCATTTCGCTGTTGTACCTCCAAGCCCTATTCCCAGGACCTTCTCAGCACTCCACCCACCCTTACTAGTCAATACTCCTCTGCAACTTAAGACCCCTTTAGAGCAGTGCCACCTATCTAGCCCAGGCTAGACATAGAATATAGTGCTTCCACTTCAGCACCCCTGTTGTGCTCTGCTCCCACAATCCCCCCCACAATGGCTACCTTTCCCATATACAAACTTCAATATAATTTTCACAGACACTCAGCACCCCACCCCTCTATACCACCCCGTCAACACAACTCACTCCTCCCAATCATGCTCACTCCATTTACACAACTCCTAGGCATTTCTACCCTCGCCATGCTTTTGATCAACGCACAATCCCTAACCAAAAAAACCCTCATCCTAAATGACCTCCTCCTTGATGAAAAACCTGATCTCTGCGCTATCACAGAGACATGGTTAAAGGACACTGACTCCGTCCTTCTTAATCAACTTCCCAACACTGAATATGACATCCACTCCATCCCCAGACCCAAAAAAAGAGGTGGTGGACTACTACTAGCTGCAAAAAAACACCTTAAGCTTATACAAATCCCAGTCATCCTCCCTCCCAAGTAGAAAGTGGGCTTATTCAAGTCTCCTACCCTTCAAATATGCCTAATATACACACCACCTGGCATACTAGACTCTGACATTTCACCCATCATTGAATGCATTGCAGCAAATATCACCAGAGACATACCTGCCATAATCCTTGGAGACTTCAACCTCCATATCGACTCATTCCCCTCTCTCACAGCTGCATCAAATCATAACCAGCCCTACGCACAAAGCTGGCCACTCCCTCGACCTCATCTTCATGAACTCCCTCCTCCTCCCACAACGCACCACCTACACTTCCCCCCGGTCGGACCACTTCCTTATTAAAACCTCATGCACAATCAAGAACATCCCCAAGCAACCCAATACAAAAACCACCATACAATTCAGGAAATCCTGTCCCAGAGATGACCTTATTGACACCCTCACTGACAACCTCTAAAATCTAGACCTCTCGGATTCCCAAACAGCCATCACCTCATGGAACCACATCACTAAAGACACAGCCGACAAACTTTGCCCTCTAATAACTAAAGAAATCCAACCCCCCACAAAAACAAAGCAACATTTGTTGGATTCGTGGACCCTTGGGCCGATCGGAACCAAAGGATGAGTTGCTGAAGGAGGTTGCAGCAGTGGTCCCGACCGGGAGGAGGCAAGAACAGACTCGTGGATGGCCAAAGGAGGGACTCTGGAAGCCCTATGCGACCTAGGGCTTTGGCGAGGAAGGATGAGACGATGGAGCTGGCGCAGTGGTGGGAAGATCTTCGCCCTGGAAGCCGATCCTCCCCCGAGAGGAGCTCGTAGGAGTTCGGCCGCTGGGACTTAGGAGATTCACCCTGGAAGCCGGAGTTCCCCCGGGAGGAGCCCGTAGGAACCCGGCCGCTGGGACTTAGGAGGGCCCGCGGGGGCCGAGTCAGATGGAGTCCAAGGTTGAGTGCCGGAGGGTCGTCGCTCGCCAGTCCAGAGTCAGGAACCAAGGGATCACCGTAAGCCAGTCCGAGGTCAGGAGCCAAAGAGTCAACGTAAGCCGGTCCGGGGTCCGAAGCCAGGGAATCAACGTAAGCCGGTCCGGTGTCAGAAGCCAGGGAATCAACGTAAGCCAGTCCGGGGTCAGAAGCCAAAGCAGAAGCCAAACGACACAGGAACGCAGCAACTGGAGACAGGAATACCTGGGAACCTCGTTGCAAGGCAGGGAATGGCTGCAGCTGCAGGGCTTAAGTAGCCCTGCAGCGTCTGACGTCATCCAGGGCTGATTTGAGCCTTTCCCGCGCTGGGCCCTTTAAATGCAGGGCAGGGACGCGCACGCGGGCCTAGGGGGGCGGAGCCAACCGCGGGGAACGCCGGCAGCGAGGGAGAGGCCGAGGCGCGGTGCCTGAGGGCCCTGCAGGCCCGGGAGAGCTGGCCACGTGCTGGGGACGCTGCGGCCGGGGTCCCTGCAGCCCCGGGGCGCGGGAGACAGAAACGGGACCGCGGCGGGGTGAGTGCCGATCCCGGGGCCGTCCCGGGATCGCAACAGTACCCCCCCTCCGACGCCCCCTCCCGGGGGCCGCGGCTTATCCGGATGTGCCACATGAAATTGGTGAAGGAGATCCTTATCCAGAATGTGGGCGGAGGGTTCCCACGAGTTCTCGTCCAGGTAGACAATGACTGAGGTGTAAAGGAGGTCGCGAAGCACCTCGTTCATTAGGTTTTGAAACACAGCTGGGGCGTTACAGAGACCGAATGGCATGACGAGGTACTCATAATGACCGTCCCTGGTATTAAAAGCGGTCTTCCACTTGTCTCCTGGTCGGATCCGTACGAGGTTGTACGCCCCTCTAAGGTCCAGCTTGGTGAAGATGCGGGCCCCTTGCAGACGATCCAGGAGTTCCGGAATCAGGGGCAACGGGTAGCGGTCTCGTCGGGTGATCTGGTTCAGGCCCCGGTAATCAATACAGGGCCGAAGAGACCCATCCTTTTTGGCCACAAAGAAGAAGCCGGCTCCCGCCGGGAGTTGGATGGTCTTATAAACCCTCGGTCCAGGTTCTCCTTAATGTAGGCAGACATGGCCTTGGTCTCTGGTAGAGACAGAGGGTAAACTCTACCGCGAGGTGGCGTGGTATCCGGCAGCAACTCAATCGCACAGTCGAAGGGGCGATGCTCAGGTAGTAATTCAGCCTTCTCTTTAGAGAATACATCCCGGAAGGCCTGGTACTGAGGTGGCACCGTCAGTGGGACTGCCAGAAGCGGAAGTATCTGTAGCGGGCGAGCAGGAAGACAGCGATGGGAGCAGGCTGGCCCCCATGACGTGATCTGAAGCGAGTCCCAGTCTATCACCGGGGAATGTTTCCGTAGCCAGGGCAGTCCTAGGATGAGCGGGTGAATGGATCTCTCGAGGATGAGAAAGATCTCCTCCTTGTGAAGAAGCCCGACCTGAAGCTGGAGAGGACGTGTGCGAGTGGTAATGGTCCCCGGGAGGGGAACTCCCTGGATGGAAGATACCCGCAAACGTGGTTCCTGAGGCAAGACCTCGAGCTGCAGTTGTTGTACTAGATCTCGGAGAATAAAATTCCCCCCGGACCCGGAGTCAAGCAGTGCCAGAGTATCGAATCCTCCTCCTGGAAGACAGAGTTTCGCCGGGACAGTACATGGGGAGTTCGGAGAGGTACTGCCTAGAATCAACTCCCCACTAGACTCCAGGTTCGGGCGTTTCCCGGACGCTCTGTGCAGCGAGCCAGAAAGTGTCCCTTTCCACCACAATAGAGACATAATCCCTGTGAGCGTCGACGCCTCCGTTCTTCGGCAGAGAGAGGGCCCCGGCCCAGTTGCATGGGTTCTTCAGGCGGCAGGGCAGCTGCCGCAGGTGGAGAGGCCCGGACCTGAGGTGGCATGGTTCGACGAGCCGCTGGGCCCTGGACGCCCCTTCGTTCCCGGAAGCGGCGCTGGATGCGTCGGTCCACTCGGCCGGCCAATTCTACGAGCTCTTGGAGGTCGTCCGGAAGATCCCGGGCCGCGAGTTCGTCCTGGAGCCGTGGAGACAGGCCCTCCAGGAATATTCCATGTAGGCTGTCCTCCCCCCAGGCTAGTTCGGAGGCAAGGGTCTGGAACTCCATAGCGTATTCCTCTAAGGGGCGATTGCCTTGTCTCAGCTGGAGTAGTTCTGAGGCAGCTGGGGAGGCGCGAGACGGTTCATCAAAAATTCTCCGGAAAGCCTTGACGAATTGTACGAGATTATTCAGTCGGGAATCCTGGCGCTCCCAAAGGGAGGAGGCCCAAGCCAAGGGTCTCCCATCCAAAAGGGAAATAATGTAGGTCGTCTTGACCCGGTCCATGGAGAATTGTGCAGGCAGAAGGTCAAAATGGATATAGCATTGGTTGAGAAATCCCCGACACTCCTTCGGATCTCCAGAATACCGGGGCGGTGATGGCATCTGTACCGGGGCAGAGGTACCCGCATTGGCCTGGGACGAGGGTGCTGCAGAACGGATTGCGGAAGCCCCCCTCAACCCGATCCGCCAGGCGTTGGACGGTTGACATCAAGGTCTCAAGGCAGGTCTGTTGTTGTTGTAGCTTCTGAGCGATGCCCGGAATTGCCTTGAGGCCGGCTAGGTCCGCCGGGTCCATGGCGTTGCAATCTGTTGGATTCGTGGACCCTTGGGCCGATCGGAACCAAAGGATGAGTTGCTGAAGGAGGTTGCAGCAGTGGTCCCGACCGGGAGGCGGCAAGAACAGACTCGTGGATGGCTGAAGGAGGGACTCTGGAAGCCCTATGCGACCTAGGGCTTTGGCGAGGAAGGATGAGACGATGGAGCTGGCGCAGTGGTGGGAAGATCTTCGCCCTGGAAGCCGATCCTCCCCCGAGAGGAGCTCGTAGGAGTTCGGCCGCTGGGACTTAGGAGATTCACCCTGGAAGCCGGAGTTCCCCCAGGAGGAGCCCGTAGGAACCCGGCCGCTGGGACTTAGGAGGGCCCGCGGGGGCCGAGTCAGATGGAGTCCAAGGTTGAGTGCCGGAGGGTCGTCGCTCGCCAGTCCAGAGTCAGGAACCAAGGGATCACCGTAAGCCAGTCCGAGGTCAGGAGCCAAAGAGTCAACGTAAGCCGGTCCGGGGTCCGAAGCCAGGGAATCAACGTAAGCCGGTCTGGGGTCAGAAGCCAAAGCAAAGCAGAAGCCAAACGACACAGGAATGCAGCAGCTGGAGACAGGAATACCTGGGAACCTCGTTGCAAGGCAGGGAATGGCTGCAGCTGCAGGTGTAGGATTCGTGGACCCTTGGGCCGGTTGGAACCAAAGGAGAAGTTTGCTGTAGATGGTGGCAGCAGTGGCCCCGACCGGGAGGCGGCAAAGACGGGCCCGGAACTGGTTGAAGGAGGAACTCTGGAAGCCCTATGCGACCAAGGGCTTTGGCGAGGAAGGTGGAGACGGCGGAGCTGGTCCAGTAGTAGGAGGATCTTCGCCCTGGAAGCCGTTCCTCCCCCGAGAGGAGCTCGTAGGAGTTCGGCCGCTGGGACTTAGGAGATTCACCCTGGAAGCCGGAGTCCCCCCAGGAGGAGCCCGTAGGAACCCAGCCGCTGGGACTTAGGAGGGCACGCGAGGGCCGAGGCTGTTGAAGTCCTAGTACCGAAGCGTTGTCGCTCGCCGGTCCAGAGTCAGGAACCAATGGGTCACCGAAAGCCAGTCCGAGGTCAAGAGCCGAAGAGTCAACGTAAGTCGGTCCGGGGTCAGAAGCCAGAGAGTCAACGCAAGCCGGTCCGGGGTCAGAAGCCAGAGAATCTTCATAAGCCAGTCCAGAGACGAGAGCCGGGGAACGTCGTAAGCCAATCCGGGATCAAGAAGTACAGGGAATCAAGACAGGAGAACGCAGCAACTGGAAGCAGGAAATACCTGGGAACCTCGTTGCAAGGCAGGGAAGCATCTGGTGCAGGGTTTAAATACCCTGAGCGTCTGACGTCATCTGGAGGGCAGGCACAGGTTTCCCGCGCTGGCCCCTTTAAGACCCGGGGCCTGCCGCGCGCGCCGTCTAGGGGGCGGAGTCAGGGACGGAGGAACGCCGGCGGAGCTGCAGAGGCCGGAGCGCGGTGCCGGAGGGCCCTGCAGGCCCAAGCGAGGTCGGGGCGCGCCTGGGACGCAGCGCCCGAGGTCCCTGCACCCCGGGGGATCGGAGCCCGCGGCGAAACCGTGCCGGGGTGAGTGCCGATCCCGGGGCCGCCCCGGGATCGCAACAGTACCCCCCCCCACGCCCCCTCCCGGGGGTCGCGGCTTGTCCGGATGCGTCACGTGAAACTGGTAAAGAAGCCCCTTATCCAGAATGTGCGAGGAGGGCTCCCATGAATTCTCCTCAGGACCGTACCCCTCCCAAGAGAGGAGATACTCCCAGCGATGACGGCGGAACCGGACATCCAAAACCTCCTTAACCGTGTACGTGGCTCCAGGGTCAGTAGCAGCCGTAGTGGGCTCCGGAGGCAGAGGTCGAAAGTGGGAGAGGACTACCGGCTTGAGGAGGGAGACATGGAAGACGTCATGAATGCGCAGGGTAGAGGGAAGACGTAAGCGGTAGGACACCGCGCCAACGCGTTCGGCTACCCGGAAGGGTCCAATGTAGCGAGGGGCTAGCCTCATGGAGGGGATCCTGAGCTGGATGTTCCTGGTAGAAAGCCAAACCCTGGAACCGGGTGGAAACACCGGGGCGGGTCGTCGAGACTTGTCTGCATAGGCTTTGAACTGGGCGGCCGTACGATGGAGCTTCTCTTGAGTGGTGTGCCACAGCTGGTGAATCTGCCTGGCCATCAGTTGCGCTGCAGGTGAGGAGGTGGTCACTGGTAGAGGTAGAGGAGGTCTGGGAACCTTCCCGTAGACCAACCGGAAAGGGGATTGGAGCGTGGCGGAGTGTCGATGGCGATTGTAGGAAAACTCGGCCCAGGGAAGAAGCGTGACCCAGTTGTCTTGCTTTTCGCTGACAAAAGCCCGGAGGAACGCCTTCAGGGTACGGTTCGTGCGTTCAACCTGGCCGTTGCCCTGGGGGTGGAATGCTGTGGTTAAGTCTAGCTGAACCCCAAATTTCCTGCAGAGTGCCCGCCAGTATTTGGCCGTAAATTGGGGCCCTCGGTCCGAGGCAATATGTTGAGGCAACCCATGCAGCCGGAAGATATGCTGGATAAATAGGTCAGCCAACTCGGGAGCTGTAGGCAGCTTGGCAAGCGGGACAAAATGAGCCATCTTCGAGAAGCGGTCAATGGTAACCCAAACCACAGTCTTCCCTTGAGACGGAGGCAACTCCACGATAAAGTCCGTGGAGATGTGGGTCCAGGGCTCCGAGGGTACAGGGAGTGGTTGGAGGAGTCCCCAGGGACGGCCAGGCGGGGGCTTCTGCTGCGCACATGTAGGACAGGATTGTACGTATAGACGAACGTCCTCCTTGACCCGTGGCCACCAGTAGAACTCTGTCAGTAACTGAAGAGTTCGAGCGATCCCGGGATGCCCTCCCGTCAGGGAGTCGTGAGCCCATGCTAGGACCCTCCTTCTAGCACGGACTGGAACTACCGTCCTCCCCGCAGGAGCGAGTTCAGTGGCTGCCAGTTGGACCTTAGCTGGATCCAAAATGTATTGCGGGGTCTCGGAATCCTCCTCCACCTCCGTCGTGCGTGACAAGGCATCTGCCCTGGTATTCTTGGTCGCCGGTCGATACCGAAGCGTAAAGTCGAACCGGCTAAAGAAGAGGGACCAGCGTGCCTGTCTGGGGTTGAGCCTTTGCGCATGGGACAAGTATTCTAAATTCTTGTGGTCCGTGTAAACCACAATGGGGTGTTGGGCCCCCTCCAACCACTGGCGCCAAGCTTCAAAGGCCAGCTTAATGGCCAATAGCTCCTTGTCCCCGATGCCGTAGTTCTTCTCAGCAGGGGAAAACTTTCGGGAGAAGTAGGAGCATGGCCGAAGTTTGCCGTCCTTAGAGACCTGGGACAGGACGGCCCCCACGGCTATGTTGGAAGCATCCACCTCTACGATGAATGGGCGCAAGGGGTCCGGGTGTCGAAGGCAGGTGTCCTGGAGGAAGGCCTCTTTCAGCTCCTGGAAGGCCTGTACGGCAGTGGACGGCCAAACTCGTGCATCCGCTCCCTTGCGTGTGAGCGCCGTTAATGGTGCCACTAACGAGGAGTAACGTGGGATAAAGTGGCGATAGAAGTTAGCGAATCCTAGGAACCGCTGGAGCGCCTTTACTCCCACAGGCTGTGGCCATTTCCGGATGGCAGCGACCTTATCGGGGTCCATACGGAAGCCAGTGGAGGAGACGATGTAACCCAGGAAGGGCAACGACTCCTCCTCAAACTGGCATTTCTCCAGCTTAGCGTATAGTTGGTTCTCTCTTAGTTTAAGCAAAACTTGGCGTACGTGTTGTCGATGTTCTTCAAGGTTCCGGGAATAGATTAATACGTCGTCGAGGTAGACGATGACCGAGGTGTATAGAAGATCGCGGAGGACCTCATTCATTAAGTTCTGGAATACCGCTGGAGCGTTGCAGAGACCGAATGGCATGACGAGGTATTCGTAATGGCCATCTCTGGTGTTAAAGGCGGTCTTCCACTCATCGCCAGGTCGGATTCGCACGAGGTTGTACGCCCCTCTAAGGTCCAGCTTGGTGAAAACGCGGGCTCCTTGTAGGCGATCCAGGAGCTCCGGAATCAGAGGCAAAGGGTAGCGGTCCCGTCGGGTAATCTGGTTCAGGCCCCGGTAATCGATACAGGGCCGAAGAGACCCATCCTTTTTGGCCACAAAGAAGAATCCGGCCCCAGCCGGAGAGTTAGAAGGTCTTATGAAGCCTCGGTCCAAGTTCTCTTTAATGTAGGCGGACATAGCCTTGGTCTCTGGTAAGGACAGAGGGTATACTCTCCCACGAGGGGGCGTGGTATCAGGAAGCAAGTCGATTGCACAATCAAAAGGACGATGCTCGGGGAGCAATTCGGCCTTCTCCTTAGAAAAGACGTCCTGGAAGGCCTGGTACTGCGCCGGTACCGCGAAGGGAGTAGCCAGAAGTGGGAGAGTCTGTAGCGGGCGAGTAGGAAGGCAATGATGGGCGCAGCCTGACCCCCACGAGGCGATCTGGAGTGAAGACCAGTCGATTACTGGCGAATGCTTCCTTAGCCAGGGTAGACCTAAAACAAGTGGATGAATAGACCTCTCCAGGATGAGGAAGGAGATCTCTTCCTTATGAAGAAGTCCGACCTGAAGCTGGACTAGTTGTGTACGAGTGGTGATGGTCCCGGGGAGGGGAATCCCTTGTATGGAGGATACCCGCAGAGGTGGCTCTTGCGGCACTACTGTAAGCTGCAGTTGTTGTACCAGGTCCCGGAGGATGAAATTCCCCCCGGACCCGGAGTCAATCAGTGCCAGGGTATCGAACCCTCCACCGGGAAGGCATAGTCTCGCTGGGACCGTACATGGGGAGTCCGGAGAAGTACTGCCTAGAATCAGCTCCCCAGTTGATTCTAGGTCCGGCCGTTTCCCGGCCGCTCGGTACACCGAGCCAAGAAGTGCCCCTTACCACCGCAGTAGAGGCACAGGCCCTGCGCGCGACGGCGCCTCCGTTCCTCGGCCGAGAGAGGACCCCGGCCCAACTGCATGGGTTCTTCAAGCGGGGAAGCAGCCGCCGCGGGAGGCGAAGCTCGAACCCGAGGTGGCGTGGTTCGACGGGCAGGCTGTCCCGGGTGGCCCTTCTCTCTCTAAAACGGCGCTGAATGCGCCGATCCACGCGTCCGGCCATTTCAATCAGCTCCTGGAGGTCATCTGGGAGGTCCCGATCCGCAAGTTCATCCTGGAGCCGAGGGGAAAGAGCTTCTAGGAATATTCCATGCAAACTATCCTCCCCCCAGGCCAGCTCGGTGGCCAAGGTCTGGAACTCCATCGCAAATTCCTCGAGGGGGCGATTGCCTTGCTTCAGCTGGAGGAGTTCAGAGGCGGCGGTGGAAGCCCGGGATGGTTCGTCATAGATCCGCCGGAAGGCCTTGACGAACTGTACGAGGTTATTCAAGCGGGGGTCTTGGCGCTACTACAGAGAGGAAGCCCAAGCCAAAGGTTTCCCGTCCAGGAGGGAAATTATGTAAGTCGTCTTGGTCCTATCGGTGGTGAACTGCGCCGGCAGGAGGTCGAAGCGAATATAACAGTGGTTGAGGAATCCTCGGCACGCCTTCGGGTCTCCTGAGTACCGGGGCGGGGCTGGCATCTGTACTGGGACTGACGAGCTCGCATGGACTTGTGAAGAGGATGAGGCGGGGCGAGCCGCGGAGGCCCCTTCAACTCGGTCCGCCAGGCGTTGAACCGTGGACATTAGGGTATCGAGGCAAGACTGTTGCTGCTGAAGCTTCTGGGCTATGCCCGGAATAGCCTTGAGGCCGGCAAGATCCGCCGGGTCCATGGCCTTGCAATCTGTAGGATTCGTGGACCCTTGGGCCGGTTGGAACCAAAGGAGAAGTTTGCTGTAGATGGTGGCAGCAGTGGCCCCGACCGGGAGGCGGCAAAGACGGGCCCGGAACTGGTTGAAGGAGGAACTCTGGAAGCCCTATGTGACCAAGGGCTTTGGCGAGGAAGGTGGAGACGGCGGAGCTGGTCCAGTAGTAGGAGGATCTTCGCCCTGGAAGCCGTTCCTCCCCCGAGAGGAGCTCGTAGGAGTTCGGCCGCTGGGACTTAGGAGATTCACCCTGGAAGCCGGAGTCCCCCCAGGAGGAGCCCGTAGGAACCCGGCCGCTGGGACTTAGGAGGGCCCGCAAGGGCCGAGGCTGTTGAAGTCCTAGTACCGAAGCGTTGTCGCTCGCCGGTCCAGAGTCAGGAACCAATGGGTCACCGAAAGCCAGTCCGAGGTCAAGAGCCGAAGAGTCAACGTAAGCCGGTCCGGGGTCAGAAGCCAGAGAGTCAACGCAAGCTGGTCCGGGGTCAGAAGCCAGAGAATCTTCGTAAGCCAGTCCAGAGACGAGAGCCGGGGAACGTCGTAAGCCAATCCGGGATCAAGAAGTACAGGGAATCAAGAGGACAGGAGAACGCAGCAACTGGAAGCAGGAAATACCTGGGAACCTCGTTGCAAGGCAGGGAAGCATCTTGGTGCAGGGTTTAAATACCCTGAGCGTCTGACGTCATCTGGAGGGCAGGCACAGGTTTCCCGCGCTGGCCCCTTTAAGACCCGGGGCCTGCCGCGCGCGCGCGTCTAGGGGGCGGAGTCAGGGACGGAGGAACGCCGGCGGAGCTGCAGAGGCCGGAGCGCGGTGCCGGAGGGCCCTGCAGGCCCAAGCGAGGTCGGGGCGCGCCTGGGACGCAGCGCCCGAGGTCCCTGCACCCCCGGGGGATCGGAGCCCGCGGCGAAACCGTGCCGGGGTGAGTGCCGATCCCGGGGCCGCCCCGGGATCGCAACAGCAGGCCTTAACTAGCCCTGCAGCGTCTGACATCATCCAGGGCTGATTTGAGCCTTTCCCGCGCTGGGCCCTTTAAATGCAGGGCAGGGACGCGTGCGCGGGCCTAGGGGGGCGGAGCCAACCGCGGGGAACACCGGCAGCGAGTGAGAGGCCGAGGCGCGGTGCCTTAGGGCCCTGCAGGCCCGGGAGAGCTGGCCACGCGCTGGGGACGCTGCGGCCGGGGTCCCTGCAGCCCCGGGGCGCGGGAGACAGAAACGGGACTGCGGCGGGGTGAGTGCCGATACCGGGGCCGTCCCGGGATCGCAACAACATTGGTAAACCCCTGAACTAAAACTACAAAAACACAATCTCAGAACTCAAGAAAAAATATGGCGCAAAGATTCTTCTACTAAGCAACTTGCCATATACAAAACTCTACTGCATGGTAGGGATGTGAATCGTTTTTGACGATTTAAAATATCGTCCGATATATTTTAAATCGTCAAAAATCGTTAGGGCCACGATACAATACCAATTCCCCCATTTATCGTTAAAAAATCGTAAATCGGGGGAAGGGGGAGGGCAGGAAAACCGGCACACTAAAACCCCCTAAAACCCACCCCCGACCCTTTAAATTAAATCCCCCACCCTCCCGAACCCCCCCCAAATGCTTTAAATTACCTGGGGATCCAGCGGTGGTCCAGAACGGCGGCGGTCCGGAACGGCCCCCTCAATAGAATCGTGTTGTCTTCAGCCGGTGCCATTTTGCAAAATGGCGGCGGCCATAGACCAAAACGATTCGACGCAGGAGGTCGTTCCGGACCCCCGCTGGACTTTTGGCAAGTCTTGTGGGGGTCAGGAGGCCCCCCCAAGCTGGCCAAAAGTTCCTGGGAGTCCAGCGGGGATCCGGGAGCGATTTCTTGCCGCGAATCGTTTTCGTACGGAAAATGGCGCCGGCAGGAGATCGACTGCAGGAGGTCGTTCAGCGCGGTCCGGAACCCCCGCTGAATGACCTCCTGCAGTCAATCTCCTGCCGGCGCCATTTTCCGTACGGAAACGATTCGCGGCAAGAAATCGCTCCCGGAACCCCGCTGGACTCCCAGGAACTTTTGGCCAGCTTGGGGGGCCTCCTGACCCCCACAAGACTTGCCAAAAGTCCAGCGGGGTCCGGAATGACCTCCTGCGTCGAATCGTTTTGGTCTATGCGGCGCCATTTTTCAAAATGGCGCCGGCTGAAGACAACACGATTCTATTGAGGGGGCCGTTCCGGACCGCCGCCGTTCTGGACCACCGCTGGATCCCCAGGTAATTTAAAGCATTTGGGGGGGGGGGTTCGGGGGGGTGGGGGATTTAATTTAAAGGGTCAGGGGTGGGTTTTAGTGGGTTTTAGTGTGCCGGCTCACGATTTTAACGATTTTTCACGATAGTTTACACACCCAAACGGCAACAATACGATTCCCTCCCCCTCCCAGCCGAAATCGATCGTTAAGACGATCGAGGACACGATTCATATCTCTACTGCATGCTACAGAGCCAACACTCTCAAAGCCAAACGTGACCACTATGCCACCAAAATTCACAACTATCAATTCAACCCGAGGGCTCTCTTTTCTATAATCTCTAACCTCACCAAAACAGCGCCCAAGACATCCACATGCGACCACCAAATGCAACCAGCTTGCTCAATATTTCCACAACAAGATCGCTACCATTGCCTCCCGCTTTCCCTCTGCTCCTTCACCCAACAAATTTACCCTGCAAGAGATGCATTCGAAAGTACCTCCCCCTCTGAAATATCTGCTATACTTAAGAAAATGCGACCCGCTACTCACCCCTCTGACATGATCCCCTCCAAAATGCTGCTGACAATCCCAGATAGTATTTCCCAACCGCTAGCTGATATTATCAACACCTCCATGTCCACTGGAGATGTTCCCACCTAGCTCAAATTAGCCATAGTAAAACCCATCCTTAAGAAACCGAAACTTGACCCTACCGATTTATCCAACTACCGACCCATCTCCAACCTCCCCTTCATCGCTAAAGTCCTTGAAAAAACAGTTAACACTCAACTGTCAAACTACTTAGACCAGCACCAGATTCTCTTTCCATCACAACACGGCTTCAGAAAGCGCTTCAGTACCAAAACTTTACTACTCTCCCTCACTGACCTCGTCATCAGAGGCTTTGACAAAGGTCACACATTCATTCTGGCCCTATTGGACATCTCCGCAGCCTTCAACACATATTAACTACTCTATCTTACTCGACAGGCTAGCTGACATTGGCATCTCTGGGACCTCTCTTCGCTGGTTTAATTCATATATAAGGGACAGACACTACAAGGTAAAAATTGAAAACCATGAATCCGAGCCAATCAACATCACAAGGGGCGTACCCCAGGGTTCCTCCTTATCATCCACACTCTTCAACATATCCCTCCTCCCCCTCTGCCAGCTACTCTCAAATCTCGGCCTCCCGCATTTCGTCTACGCTGACGATGTGCAAGTGCTCATCCCCATTACCGACTCCATCTCCAACGCCCTTAAAAGATGGGACAGTGCCCTCTCATCCATCAACTGTCTACTCACCCAACTCAATCTAGCCCTAAATCCTAACAAGACGAACTCATAATCATTTCACCTCAACCCATCAACCACGTACCCACACCCTCAGCCAACTCCCCTCTTGCTCCTCCAGTCCTCTCGCAATCTGTAAGAGACCTAGGTGTCACACTTGACCCGCAATTCAACCTACAGAAATTTATCACCTCCACTATCAAAGACTTACTTCAATTTACACACCCTCAAAAAACTCAAACCTATTCTGCACCTCAATGACTTCAGAACTGCCCTACAAGCCCTCATTTTATCTAAAATAGACTACGCAAATGCTCTACTCCTAGGTCTCCCGAAAAGCAGCCTTGCCCCCCTGCAGCTACTTCAAAATGCTGCTGCAAGAATATTAACAGGCACCCGCAGAAAAGAACACATCACACCTATCCTCAAACAACTTAATTGGCTCCCCATCACAGCCAGAATTCAATTTAAAACCCTCACACTTATTCACAAAGCCATCCACAATCCAGACACTGCTCTGGTTTTCAGACTATTTATACATCCGATCCTCTTCCAGACCCACCAGAGCACCCTACACAGCAAACATTAACACACCTTC